>NC_047664.1:1552227-1744727 GCF_011762505.2 Arvicanthis niloticus
GACAGTGGTGAGGATGTCCATGTGATGGACAGTGGGGAGGATATCCGTGTTGTGGACAGTTGGAAGAATGTCCCTGTGGTGGACTTTGAGAAGGACATCCCTTTGGTGGACAGTGGGTATGACATCCCTGTGGTAGACAGTCAGTTTGACCTCTCTATGGTGGACAGTCGGAAGGATGTCCCTGTAGTGGACAATGGGAAGGATGACCATCTTGTGGAAAGCGGGAAGGATGTTTCTGGGATGGTCAGTGGGTAGGACATCTCTGTGGTGAACAGTGGTGAGGACCTTTCTGTGTTGCACTGGAGAACGTCCCTTTTGTGGATTGTGGGAAGAATGTCCCTGTTTTGGATAGTGCAGAGGACATCTCTGGGGTGGACTGTGGTGAAGATGACTCTGGTGTGCACTGGAAGATGTCCCTGTGGTGCACATACATGAGGATGACGCTGTTGTGCACAGGAGGATGTTGCTGTGTGGCACAGTAGGGAGGATGTCCATGTTTGGAACAGTGGGAAAGAACACCTCAGTGGTGGACATTGGTGAGGACAACCCTGTGGTGGACAGTCGGGAAACATCCCTGTGGTCTACAATGGGGTTTAAGTCTCTGTGGAAAATGGGGGAAGGATGTCACTGTGGTGGACAATTTGGAGTATGTCCCTGTGGTGAACAATTGGAAGGATGTCCATTTGATGGACAGTGAGAAGGATGTCCCTGTGGTAGACAGTGGTGAGGACGTCCATGTGATGTACAGTGGTGAGGATGTCCATGGGGTGGACAGTTGGAAGAATGTCCTTGTGGTGGACTTTGGGAAGGACATCCCTTTTGTGGTCAGTGGGAAGGACATCACTGTGATGGACAGTGGAAATGAAGTCCCTTTGTGGACAGTGTAAAGGACGTCCCTGTGGTGGACAATGGGGAAACATCCCTTTGGTGGACAGTGGGGTTTATATCTCTGTGGTAGTCGGGGGAAAATTTCACTGTGGTGGACAATTTGGAGGATGCCCTGTGGTGAACAATTGGAAGGATGTCCCTTTGATGGACAGTGGAGAGGATGTCCATGTGGTGGACAATTGGAAGAACATCCCTGTGGTGGACTTTGGGAAGGACATCTCTTTTGTGGACAGTGGGAAGGCATCACTGTGATGGACAGTGGAAAGGGCGCACCTTTGGTGGACAGTGAAAAGGACATCCCTGTAATGAACAGAGGAAAGGGCATCCTTGTGGTGGACAGTGGTGAGGAGGACCCTGTGGTGGACAGCGGTAAGGATGCCCCTGTGGTGGAGATTAGGGAGGACCTCACATTGGTGGACAGTGGAAAGGACGTCCCTGTGGTGGGCAATGCAAAGTATGTACCTGTGGTGGACAGTGGTGAGGACATCCCTGTTGTGCACAGGAGGATGTCCTTGTGGTGGACAGTGGGGAGGACCACACTCAGGTGGACAGTGGAGTAGGAGGTCCCTGTGGTGGACAGTGGGAAGAACATCCATATGGTGGACAGTGATGAAAATGTCCTTGTTCTGGACAGTAGGAAGGATGTCCCTTTGGTGGACAGTGAGAAGGACGTACCTGTGGTGGACTGTGGGGAGGACCTCTCTGTGGTTGACAGTGGTAAAGATATCTCTGTGATAGACAGTGATGAGGATGTTTCTGTGGTGGACAGTGGTGAGGATATCCCTGTTGTGCAAAGTGGATAGGATGTCCCAGAGGTGAACAGTGAAAAGGAAGTCACTGTGGTGGACAATTTGGAGGATGTCACTGTGGTGGACAGTGTGAAGGATGTCCCTTTGGTGGACAACAGGGAGGACTTCTCTATGGTGGACTATATGAAGGACGTCCTTGTGGTGTTCAGTGGGGAGGATGTCCCTGTGGTGAACAGTGAGGATGAAATTTCTGTGGTGGACAGTTAAAATGAAGTCCCTGTGGTGGACAATGGAGAGGACCTACCTGTGGTGAAGATTGGGGAGAACCTCCCTGTGGTAGACAGTGGGTAAAATGTCCCTGTGGTAGACAGTGGGTAGTACGTTCCTGTGGTGGACACTGGGGAGGACGTCCCTGTGGCAGAACTTGGGAAAAACATTCCTGTTGTGGACAGTGGGGAGGACGTCCCTGTGGTGGACAGTGGAAAGGACATCACTTTGATGCACAGTAGAGAGGACCTCCCTGTGGTGGACAGTGAGTAGAAGGTCCCTGTGGTGGACAGTTTGAAGGACATTTATGTTGTGGACTGTGGGAAGAACATCTCTGTTGTGGAAATTGGGAAAGACCTTCTTGTGGTGAACTGTGGGAAGAATGTTTCTCTTGTGGACAGAGGGGAGGATGTAACTTAGTTGTACAGTAGGAAGGACATCCCTGTGGTGGACAGTGGGGAGGACCTTTCTGTGCTGGACAGTGGGAAGAACATCCCTGTTGTGGACAGTGGGGAGGATGTCACTGGTTTGGACAGTGGTAAGGACATCCCTGTGATGGACAGTAGAGAGGACCTCACTGTGGTGAACAGTGGGAAGAAGGTCCATGTGTTGGACATTAGGAGGACATTTATGTAGTGGATTGTGGGAAGGATCTCCATGTTGTGGACATTGGGAAGGAACTTCGTGTGGTGGACAGTATGAAGGAAGTCTCTGTGGTGGACAGAGGAGAGGACATCATTTAGAGGACATTGGAAAGGACGTCCCTGTTGTGGACATTGGGAAAGCCCTCCTTATGTTGAACAGTGGGAAGAATGTCCCTCTGGTGGACAGTGGTAAGGACATCCCTGTGGTGGACAGAAGAGAGGAATTCCCTGTTTTGGACAGTGGGAAGGATATCCCTGTGGTGGAGAAAGGGGAGATCATCACTTAGGTGGACAGTGGTAAGGACATTCCTGTGGTGGACAGTGGGAAGGAGGTCCCTGTGGAGGGAAGTGGGAAAAACATATATGTTGTGGACAGTGGGAAGGATGACCCAGTTGTGGACATTGGGAAAGACTTCTTTCTGGTGGACAGTGGGAAGGGTGTGCATCTGGTAGACAGTGGGGAGGGCCTCCTTGTGGTGGACAGTGGGAAAAACATCCCTTTTATGATCTGAGGAGAGGATATCACTGAGGTGGACAGTAGAAAATACATCCTCTTTGTGGACAGCGGGGAGGACCTTTCTGTTGTGAATAGTGGGAAGGACATCCCTGTTGTAGACAGTGGGGAGGACATCCTGGTGGTGGACAGTGCGGAGTATTTCACTGTGATGGACAGCGGGGAGGATGTTACTGTGGTGCACTATAGAATGTCCCTGTGGTGCATAGTTTGAAGGATGTCCATATGGTGGAGAGTGCAGAGGACATCTCTGTGGTGGACAGTGGTTAGGACATCCCTGTTGTTCACAGGAGGATGTCCCTGTGGTGCACAGTGGGGAGGATGTCTCTGTTGTTTACAGTGGAAATGACTTCACTGTGTTTGATAGTTGGGAGGACATCTGTGTTGTGGACAGTTGGGAGAATGTCCCTGTGTTGGATAGTTGAGAGGATTTTACTGTGGTGGACAGTGTGGATGATGGCCATGTGGACAGTAAGGACAATGCTCCTGTGGTGCACAAGAAAATGTCTCTTTGGTGGACACTGAGAAGGATGTCCTTGTAGTAGGGAGTGCAGAAGACATCTCTGGGGTGGACAGTGGTAAGAATATCCCTGTTGTGCACAGGAGGATGTCCCTGTGGTGTACAGTGGTAAGGACATCTCTGTGGTGGACAGTGAAGAGGACTTCCCTTTGGTGGCCCTTTGAAATGACATCCTTGTGGTCGACAGTGGGAAGGACGTCACTTTGGAGGACAGTGGGGAGGACATCACTGTGGTGGACAGGCAGAAGGATGTCGCTGTGGTGGACAGTGGAAAGGATGTCCCTGTGGTGCACATTGGTCAGGATGTACCTGTTGTGCACAGGAGGATGTCCCTGTGGTGGACAATTGGGAAACATCCCTGTGGTGGACAGTAGAAAGGACTTCCCTGTGGTGGACAGTGGGAAGGAGGTCCCTGGGGTGGAGAGTGAAAAGGACATGCCTGTTGTGGACAGTGCAGAGGACATACCTGTGCTGAACAGAGGAATGGACATCCCTGTGGTGGACAGTGGGAAGGAGGTCCCTGTGGTGGACATTGGAAGAACATATATCTTGTGGACTGTGGTAGGATGTCCCTGTTCGGGACACTGTGAAAGACCTTTTGGAGGACAGTGGGAAGGATGACCCTCTTGTGGACAGTGGGGAGGATGTCCCTGTGGTGGAAAGTGGGAAGGACATCCCTGTAATGGTCTGAGGGGAGGATAACACTGAGGTGGACAGAGGGAAGGACATCCCTGTGGTGGACAGCAGGAAGGGCTTTTCTGTTTTGAATTTTGGGAAGGACATCCCTGTTGTAGACAGTGGTGAGGACATCCTTGTGGTGGACAGTGGGGAGGATTTCACTGTGGTGGACAGTGGGGAGGATGTTACTGTGGTACACTGGAGAACGTTCTTGTGGTGCATAGTCAGAAGGATGTCCATATGGTGGAGATTGCGGAGGACATCTCTGTAGTGGACAGTGGTTAGGACATCCCTGTTGTGCCCAGTGGGAAGGATGTCCCTGTTAATTACAGTGGGAAGGACTACCCTGTGTTTGATAGTTAAGAGGACGTCCGTGTTGTGGATAGTTGGGAGGATGTCACTGTGGTGGAGAGTTGAGAGGATTTCACTGTGGTGGAGAGTGCAGATGACGGACTTGAAGACAGTAAGAACAACTTTCCTGTGGTGCACAAGAGAATATCTCTTTGGTGGAGAGTGAGAAGAATAAAGTGCAGAGGACATCTCTGGGTTATACAGTGGTAAGAACATCCCTGTTCTGCACAGGAGGACATCCCTGAGGTATACAGTGTGGAGGACATCACTGTGGTGGACAGGCAGAAGGATGTTCCTGATGTGGACCCTGGGGAGGACCTCCCTGTGGTGGACAATGTGTAAGATGTTCCTGTGGTTTACAGTGTGGAGGATATTCATGTTATGGACAGTGGTAAAGACGTCCCTGTAGTGGACATTGGTGAGGACAACCATGTTGAGGACAGTGGTAAGGATGTCCTTGTGGTACACAGGAAGGTGCCCCTGTGGTGGACAGTGGGAAAGACATCTCTTTGGTGAACAGTGGAAAGTGCATTCCTGTTGTGCCCAGTTGAGAGGACGTCCCTGTTATGCATAAGAGGATGTGTTTGTGGTGCAAAGTGAGGAGGATGTTTCTTTGGTGGACAGTGGGAAAGACTTCCATGTGGTAGACAGTGGGGAAGTCCACTCTATTTTGGAGAGTGCAAAGGACATCTCTGGAATGGAGAGTGGTGAAGATGTCTCTGGTGTGCACTGGAAGATGTCCCTGTGTTGCCCAGTCAGGAGGATGACCCTGTTGTGCATGGGAGTATGTTACTGTGGTGCACAGTAGGGAGGATGTCCATGTTTTGAACAGTGGGAAAGAACACCCCAGTGGTGGACATTGGTGAGGACAACCCTGTGGTAGACAGAGGGGAAACATCCCTGTAGTGGACAGTGGGGTTTATGTCTCTGTGGTAGACGGGGGAAGGATGTCGCTGTGGTGAACAATTGAAAGGATGTCCCTTTGTTGGAAAGTAGGAAGGACGTCCCTGTGGTAGACAGTGCAGAGGACATCAATGTGATGGACAGTGGGGAGGGTGTCCTTGTGATGGACACTTGGAAGAACATAACTGTGGTGGACTTTGGGAAGGATATCCCTCTGGTGGACAGTGGGAAGGACATCACATCACTGTGTTGGACAGTGGAAAGGACGTTCCTGTGGTGGACAGTGGGAAGGAAATCCCTGTTGTGGACAGTGGGGAGGATATCCCTGTGCTGGACAGTGGGGAGGTCATCCCTATAGTACCCATTGATGAGGATGTTTCTGTGGTGCACTAGAGAACGTCATTTTGGTGGACCTTGGGAAAAATGTCCCTGTTTTGGAGAGTGCAGAGGATATCTCTGGGGTGGACAGTGGTGTAGACATCCCTGTTGTGCACCGGAAGATGTCCGTGTGATACACTGTTATGAGTATGACCCTGTTCTGCACAGGAGGATGTCCCTGTGGTGCACAGTACGGAAGATGTTCCTGTTTTGAACATTGGGAAAGAACACCCCTGTGGTGCACATTGGTGAGGACGCCCCTGTTGTGGACCATGGGGAAACATTACTGTGGTGGACAGTGGGGTGGACGTCTTTGTGGTTGATGAGGGAAAGAAGTCCCTGTGGTGAAGAGTGCTGAGGACAACTCTGTGTTGGACATTGGTGTGAACATCCCTGTGGTGGCCATTGGGCAGGATGTCCCTGTGGGTGACAAAGTGTAGGACGTTCTCGTTGTGGACTGTGGGGAGGAGGTTTCTGTGGTAGACAGTGGGAAGGATGTCCTTGTGATGGACAGTGAGGAGAAAATCCATGTGGTGGACAGTGAAAAGGACATCACTGTGGTGGACAGTTGATAGGACCTCCCTGTGATAGACGGTGAGAAGGATGTCCCTGTTGTGGACAGTGAGAAGGATGTTTATGTTGTGGACAGTAAAAAGTACAGACTTTTGTGAACATTAGGAAGGACCTCCTTGTGGGAAACATATCCCTCTATTTAACAGTTAGGAGGACATCCCTGTGGTAGATAGTGGGAAGGAAGTCTTTTTGTGGAGAGTGGGGAGGACATCCCTGTGGTAGACAGGCAGAAGGACATCCCTGTGGTGAACAGTGTGGAGGATGTCCCTGTGCTGGACAGTGATGAGGATGTCCCTGTGGTGGACAGTGATAAGGACATCCTTGTGCTGGACTGTGCAGTGGACATCCCTGTGTCGGAGCGTGGAAAGGACATCCCTGTGGTGGACAGTGGGAAGAGGGTCCCTGTGGTAGACATTGGAAGGACATATGTGGTGTGGACTGTGGGAAGGACGTCCCTGTTGTGGATATTGGGAAAAACCTTTTGGTGGACAGTGGGGAGGAATTCACTGTGATGGACAGTGGGGAGAAAGTTACTGTGGTGCACTAAAGAATGTCCCTGTGGTGCATAGTCGAAATGATGTCCATATGGTGGAGATTGCAGAGGAGATCTCTGTGGTAGACAGTGGTTAGGACATCCATGTTGTGCAAAGAAGGTTGTCCCTGTGGTGTACAGTGGGACAAACATCCCTGTGGTGGACAGTGAAGAGGACTTCCCTGTGGAGGACCGTTGAAATGACGTCCTTGTGGTCGACAGTGGGAAGGCCGTTTCTTTGGAGGACAGAGAGGGGGACATCACTGTGGTGGACAGGTAGAAGGATGTCCCTGTGGTGGACAGAGGGAAGGACCACCCTGTGGTGGACAGTGGGTAGGATGTCCTTGTGATTTACAGTATGGAGGATATTCGTGTGGTGGATTGTGTTGATGTCTTCCTGTAGTGCATATTGTTGAGGACCTCCATGTTGTGGACAGTGGTAAGGATATCCTTGTAGTACACAGGATGATGTCCCTGCGGTGAACAGTGGGAAGGACATCTGTTTGATGGACCGTGGAAAGTATGTCCCTGTGGTGGAGAATTGGGAGGACCTACCTTTGGTGGTCAGTGGAAAGGACGTTTCTGTTGTGGGCAGTGGGATGGACGTCTCTGTGGCAGAATGGGGGAGGACATCCATTTGGACAGTGGGGAGGACATTTCTGAGGTGGAAAGTGGGAAGAATGTCCCTGTGGTGGACAGCAGGGAGGACATCTCTGTGGTCGACAGTGGGAAGGACATCACTGTTGTGGACAGTGGAAAGAATATTCCTGTGGTGCACAGTTGTGAGGACGTTCCTTTTGTGCATAGGAGAATGTCCCTGTGGTGCAAAGTGAGGAAGATGTCCCTTTGGTGGACAGAGGGAAAGAGGTCCATGTGGTGGAGAGCAGGGAGGACCTCTTTGTGGTGGACAGTGGGAAGAATATCCTTGTTGTGGACAGTAAAAGGATGTCCCTTTTGTGCACATTGGGGAAGATGTCCCTCTGGTGAACAGTGGGAAGGACATTCCTGTGGTGGACAGTGGTGAGGACGCCCCTGTGGTGGACAGTGGTAAGGATGCCCCTGTGGTGGACAATACAAGGTATGTCCCTGTGGTGCACAGTGGTGAGGACGTCCCTGTTGTGCACAGGAGGATGTCCTGTGCAGAGGACAGTGCAGAGGACCACACTCTGGTGGTGGGTAGGATGTCTCTGTGGTGGACACTGGGAAGGACGTCCCTGTGGTGGACTGTGGGGAGGAACTCCTTGGGGTGAACAGTTGTGACGATGTCCCTGTGGTGGACAGTGGGTAGGACCTTTCTGTTGTGGACAGTTGGATTGACATTCTTGTGGAGGACAGTGGGGAGTATGTCCCTGCTGTTCCAGTGAGATGGATGTTTCTGTAGTGGACAATTGGGAACAGATTTGTGTGGTGGTCAGTTAGGAAGACGTCCCTGTGGTAAACAGTGGGAAGGAAGTCCTTTTTGTGGTCAGTGAAAGGATGTCCATTTGGTGGACAATGGTAAGGACGTCCCTGTTGTAGACAGTTTGGAGGTTCTCCCTGTGGTGGACAGTTAGTAGGATGTCCCTGTGGTGGACAGTGGTGAGGACGTTTCTGTTTTGGACAACTGAGAGGACATTATTGTGGTGGAGAGTGTGAAGGACGTCCCTGTGGTGAACAGCAGGGAGGACTTCTCTGTGGTGGACAGTGGTAAAGATGTGCCTGTGGTAGACAGTTATGAGGATGTTTCTGTGATGGACAGTGGAAAGGACGTCCCTGTGGTGGACAGTTGGGAGGACCTACCTTTGGTGGACAGTGGAAAGGACGTTTCTGTTGTGGGCAGTGGTATGGGTGTCTCTGTGGCAGAATGAGGGAGGACATCCCTTTGATGAACACTGGGGAGGACGTTTCTGTGGTGGAAAGTGGGAAGAATGTCCCTGTGGTGAACAGCAGGGAGGACATTTCTGTGGTCGACAGTGGGAAGGACATCACTGTTGTGGACAGTGGAAAGAATATTCCTCTGGTGCACAGTTGTGAGGATGTCACTTTTGTGCATAGGAGGATGTCCCTGTGGTGCAAAGTGAGGAGGATATCCCTTTGGTGGACAGAGGGAAAGACGTCCATGTGGTGGAGAGCAGGGAGGACCTCTTTGTGGTGGACAGTGGGAAGGACATCCTTGTTGTGGACAGTAAAAGGATGTCCCTTTTGTGTACATTGGGGAAGATGTCCCTCTGGTGAACAGTGGGAAGAACATCCCTGTGGTGGACAGTGGTGAGGACACCCCTGTGGTGGACAGTGGTAAGGATGCCCCTGTGGTGGACAGCAGGGAGGACCTCACTTTGGTGGACAGAGGGAAAAAGTCCCTGTGGTGGACAATGCAAGGTATGTCCCTGTGGTGCACAGTGGTGAGGACATCCCTGTTGTGCACAGGAGGATGTCCCTGTGGTGCACAGTGGAAAGGATGTTCCTGTGGTGAACAGTGGGAAGGATTTCCCTGTGGTGGACATTGGTGAGGACGACCCTGTGGAAAATAGTGGTAAAAATTTCCCTGTGGTGGACAGCAGGGAGAACCTTTCTGTGGTGGACATTGGGTAAGTTGTTCCTGAAATGGAAAGAGGGGAGGTAGTCACTGAGGTGGTCAGTGGGAAGGACATCCTTGTGGTATAGATTGGTGAGTACTTCACTGTAGTGCACACTGAGGAGGACATACCTGTGGATTACACCGTGGAGGACATCTGTGTGGTGGATTATGGGGAGGACCTCCCTGTGGTGGACGGTGGGGGGGGACTTCCCTTTGGTGGACAGTGGGGAGTTCGTCCCTGTGGTGGACAGTGGGAAGGATGTCTTGTGCTGGACAGTGGTGAGGACATTTCTCTGGTGCAAAGGAGAACGTCCCTTTGGTGCACATTGGGAATGATGTCCCTGTCGTGGAGAGTGCGGAGAATATCTCTGGGGTAGACAGTGGTGAGGACATCCATGGTGTGCACAGGAGGATGTTCCTTTGTTGCACAAGGGTGAGAACATCCATTTTGTGCACGGGAGGATGTCTTTGAGGTGCAGAGTAGGGAGGATGTCCTTGTGGTCAACAATGAGAAGGACGTCCCTGTGGTGGACATCTGGGAGGAACTCTCTGTGGTAGACAATGGGAAGGATCTCCCTGTGGTGGAAAGTGGGAAGGACGTCCCTGTTGTGGACAGTGAGGAGGACATTACTGTTGTGGAAAGTGGGAAGAATGTCCCTGTGGTAGACAGCAGGTAGGACATCTCTGTGGTTGACAGTGGGAAAGATATCCCACTAATGGACAGTGATGAGGACCTTTCTGTGGTGGACAGTGGATTGGATGTTTTTGTGGTGGACTGTAGAGAACACTTTCCTGTGGTGGACAGTGTGGTGGACATGCCTGTGGTGGACAGTGTAGAGGACCTTCCTGTGGTGGACAGTGGGAAGGACGTCTATGTAGTGGACAGTGGGGAAGATGTTTCTGTGGTGGAGAGTGGGTGGATGTCCCTCTGATAGACAGTAGTGAGGATGTACCTCTGGTGGACAGTGGGGAAAAAGTTTCTGTGGTGGTAAGTAAAGAGGACATCCTTGAGGTGTACAATGGAGAGTACTTCCCTGTTTTATACAGTGAGGAGGACATCCCTGTGGTGGACAGTGGTGAGGACAATCCTGTGGTAGACAGTTGTAAGGAAGCCCCTGTGGTGGACAGCAGGGAGGACCTCACTGTGGTGGACAGTGGGAAGGATGTCGCTGTGGTGGACAATGCAAGGTATGTCCCTGTGGTGCACTGTGGAAATGATGTTTCTGTGGTGGACAGTGGAGAGGACCTCCTCATGTTGGAATGTGGAAACAACTTCACAGTGGTGGACAGTGGTGAGGACATATCTGTGGTGTACTGTGGTGAGGAAGTTTCTCTGGTGTAAAAGAAAACGTCCCTTTGGTGGGCTGTGGAAAGTACATCTCTGTGGTGGACAGTAGAGAGAAACACACTGTGGTGGACAGTGGGAAGACCATTTATGTTGTGGATGGTGGGAAGGAAGTCACTGTTGTCAATATTGGGAAGGACCTCCTTGTGGTGAACAGTGGGAAGGATATCCCTCTGGTGGACAGTGGGGAGGACATCCCTGTGGTGGTCAGGGGGAAGGACATCCCTGTGTTGGACAGCCTGAAGGACCTTTCTGTGGTAAACAGTGGGAAGGACATCCTATTGTGGACAGTAGGGAGAATGTCACTGTTTTGGACAATGTTAAGGACATCCCTGTGGTGGACAGTAGAGAGGAATTCCCTGTGGTGGAAAATGGGAAGGAGGTCCCTGTTGTGGACATTGGAAAGACATATATGTTGTGGACTGTGGGAATGGCGTGCCTGATATAGACATTGGGAAAGACATCGTTGTGGTGAACAGTGTGAAGGATGTCCCTCTCGTGGTCATTGGGGAGGAACTACATTTGGTGAACAGTGGGGAGGATGTCCCTGTGGTGGAGGGAGGGGAGGTTGTCACTAGGGTGGACAGTGTTAAAGATATCCCTGTGTTGGATAGTAGAGAGGACCTCTCTGTTGTGAACAGTGGGAAGAAGGTCCCTGTGTTTGAGAGTGGAAAGGACATTTATGTTGTGGATTTGGGGAAGGAAGTACATGTTGTGGACATTGGGAAGGACCTCTGTGTGTTCTATAGTGGAAATTATTTCCCTCTGGTGGAAAGTGGGGAGCAACATCATGTGGTAGACAATGAGAAGGACATCCCTGTGGTGGACAGAGGAAAGGACATCATTGAGGAGGACATTAGGAAGTATGTTCCTGTTGTGGACAGCAGGCTGTACCTTTCTGTGGTGGACAGTGAGAAGGACATGCCTGTTGTGGACAGTACTGTGGACATCCCTGTGGTGGACAGTGGAAAGGACATCACTCTGATGCACACAGTACTGAGGACTTCCGTGTGGTGGACAGTGGGAAAGAAGTCCCTGTGGTAAAGAGTGAAAAGGACATGCCTGTTGTGGACAGTGTGGAGGACATCACTGTGGTGAACACTGGAAAGGACATTCCTCTGGTGGACAGTAGAGAGGACTTCCCTGTGGTGGACAGTGAGCAGGAGGTCCCTGTGGTGGACATTGGAACAACATATATGGTGTGTACTTTGGGAAGGAAGTCCCTGTTGTGGACATGAGGAAAGACCTTCTTATGGTGAACAGTGGAAAGGATGACCCTCTAGTGGACAGTAGGGAGGACGTCCCTGTGGTGGAAAGTGGGAAGAACATCCCTGTTATGGTCTGTGGGGAGGATATCACTGAGGTGGACAGAGGGAAGGACGTCCATTTGGTGGACAGCAGGGAGGACCTTTCTGTTTTGAATTGTGGGAAGGACATCCCTGTTGTAGACATTGGGGAAGACATCCCTGTGGTGGACAATGGAGAGGATTTCACTGTGGTGGACAGTGGGGAGGTTGTTACTGTGGTGCACTGGAGAATGTCCTTGTGGTGCATAGTCAGAAGGATGTTCATATGGTGGAGAGTTTGGAGGACTTCTCTGTGGTGGACAGTGGTTAGGATATTACTGTTGTGCCCAGTGGGGAGGATGTCCCTGTTGTTTACACTGGGAAGGACTTCACTGTGTTTGATAGTTGGGAGGACATCCCTGTTATGGACAGTTGGGAGGATGTCACTGTGGTGGAGAGTTGATTGAATTTCATTGTGGTGGACAGTGCAGTTGACAGCCTTGTAGACAGTAAGAACAAGGTTCCTGTGGTGCACAAGAGAATGTCTCTTTGGTGGACAGTGGGAAGGACATCCCATTTGTGTACAGTGGGGAGGATATTTCTCTTATGGACAGTGTGAAGGACGTCCTTGTAGTGGACAGTGGGAAGGACATCACTGTGGTGGAAAGTGAGAAGAATGTCCCTGTGGTGGACAGTGATGTGGACATCCTTGTGGTGAACAGTGGTGAGAATGTTTCTGTGGTGGACTGTAAGAAGAATTTCCCTGTTGTGGAGAGTGCAGAGGACATCTCTGGGGTGGACAGTGGTGAGGACGTCCCTGGTGTGCACTGTAAGATGTCCCTGTGGTGCACAGTCGTAAGGACGTCCCTTTTGTGAACAGGAGATTGTGCCTGTGGTGCACAGTAGGGAGGATGTCCCTGTCTTGAACAGTGGGAAAGAACACCCCAGTGGTGGACATGGATGAGGACAACCCTGTGGTGGAGAGTGGGGAAACATCCCTGTGGTGGACAGTGGGGTTTACGTCTCTGTGGTAGACAAGAGATGAGGACAACCCTGTGGTGGAGAGTGGGGAAACATCCCTCTAGTGGACAGTATGGTTTACGTCTCTGTGGTATGAGGGAAGGATTTCACTGTGGTGGACAATTTGGAGGATGTCCCTGTGGTGGACAGTGGGAAGGACGTCCCTTTGATGGACAGTTGGAAGGACGTCCCTGTGGTAGACAGTGGTGAGGACATCCATCTGATGGACAGTGGGGAGGATGTCCGTGTGGTGGACAGTTGGAAGAATGTTCCTGTGGTGGACTGTGGGAAGAACATCCGTTAGGTGGACAGTGGGTATGACATTCCTGTGGTGGACAGTGTGTTGGACCTCTCTATGGTGGACTGTGGGAAGGATGTACCTGAATGGACAATGGGAAAGACGACCCTGTTGTGGAAAGTGGGAAGGATGTCCCTGTGATGGACAGTGGGGAGGACATCCCTGTGGTAAACTGTGGTGAGGACCTTTCTGTGGTGCACTGGAGAATGTCCCTTTGATGGACCGTGGGAAATATTTCCCTGTTTTGGAGAGTGCAGCATACATCTCTGGGGGGACAGTGGTGAAGATGTCTCTGGTGTGCACTGGAAGATGTCCCTGTGGTGCACAGTCAAGAGGATGACCCTGTTGTGCACAGGAGGATGACACTGTGGTGCACAGTAGGGAGGATGTCCATGTTTTGAACAGTGGAAAAGAACACCCCATTGGTGTACATTGGTGAGGAGAACCCTGTGGTGGACAGTGGGGAAACATCCCTGTGGTGGACAGTGGGGTTTAAGTCTCTGTGGTAGACTAGGAAGGATGTCACTATGGTGGACAATTTGGAGGATGTCCATGAGATGAACAATTGGAAGGACATCGCTTTGATGGACAGTGGGAAGGATGTCCCTGTGGTAGACAATGGTGAGGACGTCCATGTGATGGAAAGTGGGGAGTATGTCCATATGGTGGACAGTTGGAAGAATGTCCCTGTGGTGGACTTTAGGAAGGACATTCCTTTGGTGGACAGTGGGAAGGACGTTCTGTGGTGGACAGTGGGAAGGACATCCCTGTTTTGGACAGTGGGTAGGATGTCCCTGTGCTGGACTGTGGAGAGATCATCCCTGTAGTAAACAGTGGTGAGGACGTTTCTGTGGTGCACTGGAGAACATCATTTTGGTGGACCGTGAGAAGAATGTCCCTGTTTTGGAGAGTTTAGAGGACATCTCTGGGGTGGACAGTGGTGATGACATCCCTGTTGTGCACTGGAAGATGTCCCTGTGGTGCACAGTCATGAGGACGACCCTGTTTTGCAAAGGAGAATGACAGTGTTGTGCACAGTGGGGAGGATGTTCCTGTTTTGAACAATGTTAAAGAACACGCCTGTGGTGGACATTGTTGAGGAAGCCCCTGTTGTGGAGAGTGAAGAAACATCTCTGTTAGGGACAGTGGGTTGGACGTCTTTGTGGTTGAAAGGAGAAAGATGTCCCTGTGGTGAAGAGTGCTGATGACAACTCTGTGTTGGACATTGGGCAGGATGTACCTGTGGCTGACAGAGTGTACGACATTCCCGTGGTAGACAGTGGGGAGGTGGTTTCTGTGGTGGACAGTGAGAAGGATGTCCTTGTGGTGGACAGTGAGGAGGATGTCCCTGTGGTGAACAGTGGAAAGGACATCACTATAGTGGACAGTAGATAGGACCTTCCTGTGGTAGACAGTGGGAAGAATGTCCCTGTTGTGGAGAGTGAGAAGGACGTATATGTAGTGGACAGTACAAAGGAAGTCCCTTTTGTGGATATTGGGAAGGAACCCCTTGTGGTGAACAGTGGGAAGGATATCCCTCTGGTGGACAGTTAGGAGGACATCCCTGTGGTTGACGGTGGGAAGGATGTCTTTTTATGGAGAGTGGGGAGGACATCCCTGTGGTGGCCAGGCAGATGGACATCCCTGTGGTGAACAGTGTGGAGGATGTCCCTGTGGTGGACAGTGGTAAGGACATCCCTGTGCTGGACAGTGATGAGGATGTCCCTGTGGTGGACAGTAGTGAGGACGGTTCTGTGGTGCACACGACAACGTTATTTTGGTGGACCATGAGAAGAATGTTCCTGTTTTGGAGAGTGCAGAGGAAATCTCTGGGGTGGATAGTGGTGAGGACGTCTATAGTGTGCACCTAAAGATGTCCCTGTGGTGCACATTCATGAGGACCTCTCTGTTATGCACAGGAGCATGTCCCTGTGGTGCACAGTGGGGAGGATGTCCCTGTGCTTTACAGTGGGAAGGACGTCCCTGTGTTTGACAGTTGGGAGGAAATCCCTGTGGTAGACTGTAGGAAGGACATCTCTGAGATGGACATTGGTGAGAGAATTTCACTGTGGTGGACATTGAGGATGATGGCATTGTGGACAATGGGGAAGAGGTTCCTGGTGTGCACAAGAAAATGTCTTTTTGGTGGACAGTGTGAAGGATTTCCCTGGAGTGGGGAGTGCAGAGGACATCTCTGCAATGGACACTGGTAAGAACATTTCTGTTATGTATAGAAGAATGTCCCTGTGGTGCACAGTGGAAAGGATGTTCCTGTGGTGAACAGTGGGAAGGATTTCCCTGTGGTGGACATTGGTGAGGATGACCCTGTGGTAAATAGTGGTAAGGATTTCCCTGTGGTGGACAGCAGGGAAAACCTTTCTTTGGTGGACAGTGGGTAGGATGTCCCTGTGATTGAAACAGGGGAGGTAGTCACTGAGGTGGACAGTGGGAAGAACATCACTGTGGATTACACTGTGGAGGACATCCGTGTGGTGGACTATGGGGAGGACCTCCCTGTGGTTGATGGTGTGGAGGACTTCCCTGTGGTGGACAGTGGGGTGGATGTCCATGTAGTCAACAGTTGGAAGGACGGCCCTGTGGTGGACTGTGGGAAGGACATTTCTTTGGTTTTCAGTGGGAAGGACATCCATGTTGTGGACAGTGGGGAGTACCTCCCTGTTGTGGACAGTAAGAAGGATGTCCCTGTGGTGGACTTTAGTGATTACGCCCCTGGGTTGGACCGTACAGAAACATCCCTGTGGTGGACAGTGGGGTGGACGTCCCTTTGGTTGACACTGGGGAGGTTGTCCCTGTGTTAGACAGTTAGAAGGACGTCTTTCTGGTTTACAGTGGGGGGTACGTCCCTGTGGTGGACAGTGGGGAGGATGTCTTGTGGTGGCCAGTGGTGAGGATGTTTCTCTGGTGCAAAGGAGAACGTCCTTTGGTGGACATTGCGAACGATGTTTCTGCTGTGGAGTGTTCAGAGGACATCTTTGGGGTAGACAGTGGTGAGGACATCCCTGGTGTTCACAGGAAGATCTTCCTGTGGTGCAAAAGGGTGAGAACATCAATGTTGTGCACGGGAGGATGTGCCTGTGGTGCACAGTGGGGAGGATGTTTTTGTTGTGAACAGATAGAAGGATGTCCCTGTGGTGAACAGCTGGGAGGACCTCTCTGTGGTTGACAGTAGGAAGGACCTCCCTGTGGTGGACAGTGGGTAGGATGTCCATGTGGTGGACAGTGGGGAGGACATCCATGTTTTGGACAGTATGGAGGATGTTATTGTTGTGGACAGTGGGAAGGACATCCCTGTGGAGGACAGCAGGGAGGACCTCTCTGGGGTTGACAGTGGGAAAGATGTCCCAGTGATGGACAGTGATGAGGACGTTTCTGTGGTGGACAGTGGAGTGGATGTTTTTGTGGTGGACAGTGGAGAGGACCTTCCTATTGTGGACAGGCCTGTGGTGGACAGTGAAGAGTACCTCCCTGTGGTGGACAGTGAGAAGGACATCCCTGTAGTGGATGTAAGGAAGATATTTCTGTGGTGGAGAGTGGGTAGGACATCCCTCTGGTGGAGAGTGGTGAGGATGTTCCTCTGGTAGACACTGGGGAGAAAGTTTCTGTGGTGGTAAGTAAAGAGGACAACCCTGAGGTGTACAGTGGAAAGGACTTCCCTGTTTTATATAGTGAGGAGGACATCCCTGTGGTGGACAGTGGTGAGGACGACCCAGTTGTGGACAGTGGTAAGGATGCCCCTGTGGGGGACAGCAGGGAGAACTTCACTTTGGTGGACAGTGGGAAGGACATCACTATGGTGAACAATGCAAAATATGTCACTGTGGTGGACAGTGGTGAGGACAACCCTGTTGTGCACAGGAGGATGTCCTTGTGGTGGACAGTGAGGAGGACCACACTCTGGTGGACTGTTGGGTAGGACGTCCCTGTGGTAGACAGTGGGAAGGACATCCATGTGCTGGACAGTGGGGAAGATGTCCGTGTTGTGGACAGTCGAAGGATGTACCTTTGGTGGATAGTGGGAAGGACATCCATGTGGTTGACTGTGAGGAGGAACTCCTAGGGATGGACAGTTGGAATGATGTCCCTGTGGTGGACAGTGGGTAGGACCTTTCTGTTGTGGACAGTTGGATGGACATTTTGTGGAGGACAGTGGGGAGTATGTGCCTGTTGTGAACAGTGGAATGGATGTTTCTGCACTGGACAGTTGGGACCATATTTGTGTGGTGGACAGTTAGGAAGACGTCCCTGTGGTAAACAGTGGGAAGGAAACACTTTTTGTGGACAGCAAAAGGATGTCCATGTGGTGGACAATGGGAAGGATGTCTCTGTTGTAAGCAGTGTGGAGGTTCACCCTGTGGAGGACAGTAAGTAGGACGTCCCTGTGGTGGACAGTGGGGAGAACATTTCTGTTTTGGACAACTGAGAGGATGTTACTGTGGTGGACAGTGTGAAGGACATCCCTGTGGTGGACAGCAGGGAGGACCTCTCTGTGGTGGACAGTGGTAAAGATGTTCCTGTGATAGACAGCGATGAGGATATTTCTGTTGTGGACAGTGGAAAGGATGTCCCTGTTGTGGACAGTGGTGAGGACCTCACTGTCGTGGATATTGGGATGGACGTCCCTGTGATGAACTGTGGAAAGGATGTTTCTGTTGTGGACTGTGGAGAGGACCTCCTCATGGTGAAAAGTGGAAAGAACATCACAGTGGTGGACAGTGGTGAGGACGTTTCTGTGGTCAACAGTGGTGAGGAAGTTTCTCTGGTGCAAAGGAAAATGTTCCTTTGGTGGACAATGGAAAGTACATCTCTGTGGTGGACAGTAGAGAGAAACACACTGTGGTGGACACTGGGAAGAACATTTATGTTGTGGACAGTGGGAAGGAAGTCCCTGATGTCGATATTGAAAAGGACCTCCTTGTGGTGAACAGTGGGAAGCATATCCCTCTGGTGGACATTGGGGAGGACATCCCTGTGGTGGACAGGGAGAAGGACATCCCTGTGGTGGACAGTGAAGAGGACTTTTCTGTGTTGGACATTTGGGATGACATCCCTGTGGTGAATAGTGGAAAAGACATTTCTTTGATGAATAGTGGGGAGGATATCCCTGCCATGGAGAGTGCAGAGGGCATCTCTGGTGTGCAAAGGTGAGGATATCCCTGCTGTGCACAGGAAAATGTCCCTGTTGTGCAAAGTGGGTAGGATGTCCCAGTGGTGAACAGTGAAAAGGATGTCACTGTGGTGGACAATTTGGAGGATGTCCCTGTGGTGGACAGTAGGAAGGACATCCCTTTGGTGGACAACAGAGAGAACTTCTCTATGGTGGAGTGTATTAAGGATGTCCTTGTGGTGGTCAGTGGGGAGGATGGCCCTGTGGTGGACAGTGGGGAGGATGTCTCTGTGGTTGACAGTTGAAAGATGTACCTTAAGTGGACAGTGGGAAGATCGTTCCTTTGGTGGACAACAGGGAGGCCTTCTCTATGTTGGACTGTATGAAGAACGTCTTTCTGGTGGTCAATGGGGAGAATGTCCCTGTGTTAGACAATGGGTAGGATGTCCCTCTGGAGGGCAATGGGTAGAATGTATTCGTGGTGGACAGTGGGAAGGACATCCCTGTTGTGGACAGTGGGGAGGATATTTCTGTGGTGGACAGTGGGAAGGACATCCTTGTTGTGGACAGTAGGAAGGACATCCCTGTGGTGGACTGTGGGAATTATATCCCTGTGGTGGAAAGTGGGGTGGACATGCCTGTGGTGAAGAGTGGTGAGAATGTTCTGTGGTGCACAGGAGAATGTCTCTTTGTTAGACCATAGGAAGGATTTCCCTGTTGTGGAGAGTGCAGAGGACATCTCTGGGGTGGACAGTGGTGAGGACATCACTGGTGTGCACTGGAAGATGTCTCTGTGGTGCCCAGTCTTGAGGACATCCCTGTTGTGAACAGGAGATTGTTCCTGTGGTGCAGAGTAGGGAGGATGCCCCTGTCTTGAACCGTGGGAAAGAACACCCCAGTGGTGGACATTGATGAGGATTACCCTGTGGTCGAGAGTGGGGAAGCATCTCTGAGGTGGACAGTGGGGTTTACAGCTCTGTAGTAGATGAGGGATGGACGTCACTGTGGTGGACATTGGGAAGGACATCCCTTTGATGGACAGTGGGAAGGACATCCCTGTGGTAGAAAGTGGTGTAGACATCCATGTGAAGGACAGCAGGAAGGATGTCCATGTGGTGGACAGTTGGAAGAATGTCCCTGTGGTGGACTGTGGGAAGGACATCCCTTTTTTGTACAGTGGGTATGATATCCCTGTGGTGGACAGTGGATTGGACCTCTCTATGATGGACAGTGGGAAGGATGTCCCTGTGAAGGACAGTGGGGAGGACATCCCTGTGATGAACAGTGGTGAGGACCTTTCTGTGGTGCACTGGAGAACATCCCTTTGGTGGACCATGGGAAAGATATCCCTGTTTTGGAGAGTGCAGAGGACATCTCTGGGGTGGACAGTGGTGAAGATGTCTCTGGTGTGCACTGGAAGATGTCCCTCTGGTGCACAGTCATGAAGATGACCCTGTTGTGCACAGGAGGATGATACTGTGGTGCACAGTAGGGTGGATGTCCATGTTTTGAAAAGTGGAAAAGAACACCCCAGTCGTGGACATAGGTGAGAACAACCCTGTGGTGGACAGTGGGGAAACATCCCTGTGGTTGACAGTGGGGTTTAAGTCTCTGTGGTAGATGGGGGAAGGATGTCACTGTGGTGGACAATTTGGAGGATGTCTCTGTGGTGAACAATTGGAAGGACGTCCCTTTGATGGACAGTGGGAAGGATGTCCCTGTGGTAGACAGTGGTGAGGACGTCCATGTGATGGACAGCGGGGAGGATGTCCATGTGGTGGACAGTTGGAAGAACGTCCCTGTGGTGGACTTTGGGAAGGACATTCCTTTGGTGGACAGTGGGAAGGATGTCACTGTGGTGGACAGTGGAAGGATGTCCTTGTGGTGGACAGTGGGAAGGACATCCCTGTTGTGGACAGTGGGTAGGATGTCCCTGTGCTGAACTGTGGAGAGATCATCCCTGTAGTAAACAGTGGTGAGGACGTTTCTGTGGTGCACTGGAGAACATCATTTTGGTGGACCGTGAGAAGAATGTCCCTGTTTTGGAGAGTTTAGAGGACATCTCTGGGGTGGACAGTGGTGATGACATCCCTGTTGTGCACTGGAAGATGTCCCTGTGGTGCACAGTCATGAGGATGACCCTGTTGTGCACAGGAGGCTGTCGCTGTGGTGCACAGTGGGGAGGATGTCCCTGTTTTGAACAATGGAAAAGAACACCCCTGTGGTGGACATTGGTGAGGATGCCCCTGTTGTGGACAGTAGGGTGGACGTCTTTGTGGTTGACAGGGGAAAGATGTCCCTGTGGTGAAGAGTGCTGATGACAACTCTGTGTTAGACATTGGTGAGAACACCCCTGTAGTGCACATTGGGCAGGATGTCCATGTGGCTGACAGAGTGTAGGAGGTTAACGTGGTGGACTGTGGGAAGGTGGTTTCTGTGGTGGACAGTGGGAAGGATGTCCTTGTGGAGGACAGTTTGGAGTACATCCCTGTGGTGGACAGTGGAAGGACATCTCTGTGGTGGACAGTGAAGAGGAACTCTCTGTGTTGGAGAGTTGGGATGACAACCCTGTGGTGGACAGTGGGAAGAATGTCTTTTTGTGAAGAGTTTTAAGGACATCCCTGTGGTGGACAGGCAGAAGGATATCCCTGTGGTGAACAGTGTGGGGGATGTCCCTGTGGTGGACAGTGGTAAGGACATCCCTGTGTTGGACAGTGATGAGGACGTCCCTGTGGTGTACAGTGGTGAGGACGTTTCTGTGGTGCACAGGAAAACGTTATTTTGGTGGACCATGGGAAGGATTCCGTGTTTTGGAGAGTGCAGAGGACATCTCTGGGGTGGACAGTGGTGAGGACGTCTATGGTGTGCACTGGAAGATGTCCCTGTGGTGCACATTCATGAGGACATCCCTGTTGTGCACAGGAGTATGTCCCTGTGGTACACAGTGGGGAGGATGTCCCTGTGGTTTACAGTGGGAAGGACATCCTTGTGTTTGACAGTTAGGAGAAAATCCCTGTGGTGGACTGTGGGAAGGACATCTCTGTGGTGGACATTGGTGAGAGAATTTCACTGTGGTGGACAGTGGGGATGATGGCCTTGTGGACACTGGGGAGGACGTTCCTGTGGTGCACAAGAAAATGTCTCTTTGGTGGACAATGGGAAGGATTTCCCTAGAGTGGAGAGTGCAGATTACATCTCTGTGATGGACAGTGGTAAGAACATTTCTGTTATGCACAGAAGAATGTCCCTGTGGTGCACCGTGGAAAGGATATTCCTGTGGTGAACAGTGGGAAGGATTTCCCTGTGGTGGATATTGGTGAGGATGACCCTGTGGTAAATAGTGGTAAGGATGTCCCAGTGGTGGATAGCAGGGAGAACCTTTCTGTGGTGGACAGTGGGTAAGATGTTCCTGTGATGGAAAGAGGGGAGGTAGTCACTGAGGTGGTCAGTATGAAGGACATCCTTGTGGTATAGAGTGGTGAGTACTTCACTGTAGTGCACACTGAGGAGGAAATTCCTGTGGTGGACTATGGGGAGGACTTCCCTGTGGTGGATGGTTTTGAGGACTTCACTGTGGCAGACAATGGGGTGGATGTCCATGTAGTCAACAGTTGGAAGGACGTCACTGTGGTGGACTGTGGGAAGGACATTTCTTTGGTTTACACTGGGAAGGACATCCATGTTGTAGACAATGGGTAGGACCTACCTGTGGTGGACATCAGGAAGGATATCCCTTTGCTGGACATTGGTGAGGACATGCCTCTTTTGGACAGTGTGGAAAACATCCCTGTGGTGGACAGTGGGGTAGACGTCCCTTTGGTTGACACTGGGGAGGATGTCCTTGTGGTAGACAGTTGGAAGGACGTCTTTCTGGTGGACACTGGGAAGAATGTCTCTGTTTTGGACAGTGGAGAGGACTTCCCTTTGGTGGACAGTGGGGAGTACGTCCCTGTGTTGGACAGTGGGTAGGATGTCTTGTGGTGGACAGTGGTAAGGACGTTTCTCTGGTGCAAAGGAGAACATCCCTTTGGTGGGCATTTGGAATGATGTCCCTGTCGTGGAGAGTGCGGAGAACATCTCTGGGGTAGACAGTGGTGAGGACATCCATGGTGTTCACGGGAGGATGTCCGTGTGGTGCACAGTGGAGAGGATGTCTTTGTGGTGAACAGTGAGAAGGATGTCTCTGTGGTGGACAGCTGGGAGGAACTCTCTGTGGTGGACAGTGGGAAGGACCTCCCTGTGTTGAAAAGTGGGAAGGATGTCCCTTTTGTGGACAGTAGAAAGGACTTCTCTTTGGTGGACAGTGGGGAATATGTTCCTTTGGTGGACAGTGAGGAGGATGTCCTGTGGTGGACCGTGGTTAGGACGTTTCTCTGGTGCAAAGTAGAATGTCCTTTGGTGGACATTGGGAATGATGTCCATGCAGTGGAGAATACGGAGGATATCTCTGGGGTAGACATTGGTGAGGACATCCCTGGGGTGCACAGGAAGATGTTCCTGTGTTGCACAAGGGTGAGGACATCACTGATGTGCTTTGGAGGATTTCCCTGTGGTGCACAGTGGGGAGGATGTCCTTGTGGTGAACAGTGAGAAAAATGTCCCTGTGGTGGACACCTGTGAGGAACTCATGGTGGTTGACAGTAGGAATGATCACACTGTGGTGGACAGTGAGTAGGATGTCCATGTGGTGGACAGTGGGGAGGACATCCCTATTTTGGACTGTGGGGAGGACTATACTGTTGTGGACAGTGGGAAGGACCTCCCTGTGGTAGACAGCAGGGAGGACCTCTCTGTGGTTGACAGTGGGAAAGATGTCCCTGTGATGGACTATGATGAGGACGTTTCTGTGGTGGACAGTGGATTGGATGATTTTGTGGTAGACAGTGGAGAGGACCTTCCTGTGGTGGACAGTGTTGTGGACATGCCTGTGGTGGACAGTGGAGAGGACGTCCCTGTGGTGGACAGTGGGAAGGACGTCCCTGTAGTGGACAGTGGAGAAGATGTTTCTGTGGTGGAGAGTGGGGAGTACATCCCACTGGTGGACAGTGGTGAGGATGTTCCATTTGTGAACACTGGGGAGAAAGTTTCTGTGGTGGTAAGTAAAGAGGACATCCCTGAGGTGTACAGTGGAGAGTACATTCCTGTTTTATACAGTGAGGATGACATCCCTGTGGTGGACAGTGGTGAGGACGACCCTGTGGTGAACAGCGGTAAAAATGCCCCTGTGGCGGACAGCGGGAAGGACCTCACTTTGGTGGACAATGGGAAGAATGTCCAAGTGGTGGAAAATGCAAAGTATGTCCCTGTGGTTCACGGTGTTGAGTGCATCCCTGTTGTGCACAGGAAGATGTCCTTGTGGTGGACAGTGGGGAGGACCACACTCTGGTGGACTGTGGGGTAGGACGTTCCTGTGGTGGACAGTGGGAAGGATGTCCCTTTGGTGGACTGTGGGAAGGATGTCCCTTTGGTGGACTGTGGGAAGGATGTCCCTGTGGTGGACAGTGGGTAGGACCTTTCTGTTGTGGACAGTTGGATGGACATACTTGTGGAGAACAGTGGGGAGTATTTGCCTGTAGTGTACAGTGGGATGGATGTTTCGGTAGTGAACAGTTGGTAACATATTTGTGTGGTGGACAGTTAGGAAGACATCCCTGTGGTAAACAGTGAGAAGGAAGTGCTTTTTGTGGACAGTGAAAGGATGTCCATGTGGTGGACAATAGGAAAGATGTCCCTGTTGTAGACAGTGAGGGCGTTCTTGCTGTGGCGGACAGTAAGTAGGACGTCCCTGTGATGGACAGTGGAGAGGATGTTTATATTTTGGACAACTGAGAGGACGTCCCTGTGGTGGACAGCATGGAGGACCTCTCTGTGGTGGACACTGGTAAAGATGTCCCTGTGATAGACAGTGATGAGGATGTTTCTGTGGTGGACAGTGGAAAGGACTTGCCTCTTGTGGAGAGTGGTGAAGACCTCCCTGTCTTGGATATTGGGAAGGACATCCCTGTGGTGAACAATGGAAAGGATGTTTCTGTGGAGGACAGAGGAGAGGACCTCCTCATGGTGGAAAGTGGAAAGGATGTCACAGTGGTGGAGAGTGATGAGGACATTTCTGTGGTGGACAGTGGTGAGGAAGTTTCTCTGTTGCAAAGGAAAACATCCCTTTGTGGAAAGTGGAAAGTACATCTCTGTAGTGGACAGTAGACAGAAACACTGTGGTGGACAGTGGGAAGAACATTTATGTTGTGGACAGTGGGAAGGAAGTCCCTGTTGTCGATATTGGGAAGGACCTCCTTGTGGTGAACAGTGGGAAGGATATCCCTCTGGTGGACATTGGGGAGGACATCCCTGTGGTGGACAGTGAAGAGGACTTTTCTGTGTTGGACATTTGAAATGACATCCCTGTGGTGAATAATGAGAAAGACGTTTCTTTGGTGAATAGTGGGGAGGATGTCTTTGTTGTGGAGAGTGCAGAGGACATCTAGGGGTGGAGAGTGTTGCTGACATACCTGGTGTGCAAAGGAGGATGTCCCTGTGGTGCACAGTGGTGAGGATATCCCTGTTGTGCAAAGTGGGTAGGATGTCCCAGAGGTGAACAGTGAAAAAGATTTCACTGTGGTAGACCATTTGGAGGATGTCCCTGTGGTGGACAGTGGGAAGGACGTCCCTTTGGTGGACAACGTGGAGGACTTCTCTATGGTGGACTGTATGAAGGATGTCCTTGTGGTGGTCAGTGGGGAGGATGTCCCTGTGGAGGGACGGTTGAAAGATGTACCTTTGTAGGACAGTGCGAAAAACATCCCTTTGGTGGACAGTGAGAAGGACATCCCTTTGGTAGACAGTGGGAAGGATGTCCCTGTGGAGGGTAGTGGGTAGAATGTCTCTGTGGTGGACAATGGGAAGGACATTCCTGTTGTGAACATTGGGAAAGACCTTCTTGTGGTGAACAGTGGGAAGGATGATCCTCTTGTGGACATTGGGGAGGATATCCCTGTGATGGACTGTGGGAAGGATGTCCCTGTGGTTGAGAGAGCAGAGGTCATAACATAGGAGGACAGTGCTAAGGACATAACTGTGGCGGATAGTAGAGAGGACCTCTCTGTGGTAAAAAGTGGGAAGAAGGTCCCTGTTGTGGAGAGTGGGAAGAACATTTATGTTGTGGATTGTGGAAAGGATGTACATGTTGTGGACACTGGAAAGGACCTCCATGTGTTCTACAGTGGCAAGCATGTCCCTCTGGTGGACAGTGGGGAGGACCACCATGTGGCAGACAGTGGGAAAAATGTCCCTGTGGTGGACAGAGGAAAGGACATCATTTAGGTGGACATTAGGAAGTACATTCCTGTTGTAGACAGGAGGGTGTACCTTTCTGTGGTGGACAGTGAAAAGGACTTGCCTGTTGTGGACAGCGTGGTGAACATCCCTGTGGTGGACATTGGAAAGGACATCCCAGTGCTGGAAAGTAGAGAGGGCTTCCCTGTGGTGTACATTGGAAGGAGGTCCCTGTGGTAGAGAGTGAAAAGGACATGCCTGTTGTGGACAGTGTGGAGGACATCCCTGTGGTGAACAGTGGAAAGGACATCTCTGTGGTGGAAGGTAGAGATGACTTCCCTGTGGTGGACAGTGGGAAGGAGTTCCCTGTTTTGGACATTGGAAGGACACATATTGCATGAACTGTGGAAAGGACGTCCCTGTTGTTGACAGCAGGGAGGACCTTTCTCTTTTGAATTGTGGGAAGGACATCCATGTTGTAGACAGTGGGGAGGACATCCCTGTGGTAGACAGTGGGAGGACATCCCTGTGGTGGACAATTGGGAGGATTTCACTGTGGTGGACATTGGGGAGGATGTTACTGTGGTGCACTGGAGAACGTCCTTGTGGTGCATAGTCAGAAAAATGTCCATATGGTGGAGAGTGCGGAGGATATTTCTGTGGTGGACAGTGGTTAGGACATCTCTGTTGTGCCCAGTGGGGAGGATGTCCCTGTTGTTTACAGTGGGAAGGACTTCACTGTGTTTGATATTTGGGAGGACATCCCGGTTGTGGACAGTTGGGAGGATGTCACTGTGGTGGAGATTTGAGAGGATTTCACTGTGTTGGACAGTGCAGATGACGGCCTGTAGACAGTAAGAACAACATTCCTGTGGTGCACAAGAGAATGTCTCTTTGGTGGACAGTGAGAAGTATGTCTTTGTATTGGGGAATGCAGAGGACAACTCTGGCATGTACAGTAGTAAGAACATCCCTCTTTTGCACAGGAGGATGTCCTTGAGGTGTACAGTGGGGAGGACATCACTGTGGTGGACAGGCAGAAGGACGCTCCTGTTGTGGACAGTGGGGAGGACCTCCCTGTGGTGGACAATGTTTAGGATGTCCCTGTGGTTTACAGTGTGAAGGATATTCATGTTTTGGACAGTGGTGAGGTTGTCCCTGTAGTGGACATTGGTGAGGACAAGCATGTTGTGAACAGTGGTAAGCATGTCCTTGTGGTACACAGGAGAATGTCCTGGTGTGAATTGTGGGAAGGACATCAATGTTGTAGACAGTGGGGAGGACATCCCAGTGGTGGACAGTGGGGAGGATTTCACTGTGATGGGCAGTGGGGAGGATGTTACTGTGGTGCACTGGAGAATGTCCCTGTGGTGCATAGTTGGAAGGATGTCCATATGGTGGAGAGTGCGGAGGACATCTCTTTGGTGGACAGTGGTTAGGACATCCCTGTTGTTGTGCACAGGAGGATGTCCCTGTGGTGCACAGTGGGGAGGATGTCCCTGGTGTTTACAGTGGGAAGGACTTCGCTGTGTTTGATAGTTGGGAGGACATCCCTGTTGTGAACAGTTGGGAGGATGTCACTGTGGTGGAGAGTTGAGAAGATTTCACTGTGGTCGACAGTGCAGATGATGGCCTGTAGTCAGTAAGAACAACATTCCTGTGGTTCACAAGAGAATGTCTCTTTGGTGGACAGTGAGAAGGATGTCCTTGTATTGGGGAGTGCAGAGGACATCTCTGGCATGTAAAGTGGTAAGAAAATCCCTCTTTTGCACAGGAGAATGTCCTTGAGGTGTACAGTGGTGAGGACATCACTGTGGTGGAGAGGCAGAAGGATGTTCCTGTTGTGGACAGTAGGGAGGACCTCCCTGTGGTGGACAATGTATAGGATGTCCCTGTGGTTTACAGTGTGAAGGATATTCATGTTTTGGACAGTGGTGAGGATGTCCCTGTAGTGGACATTGGTGAGGACAACCATGTTGTGGACAGTGGTATGGATGTTGTTGTGGTACACAGGAGGATGTCTTTGTGGTGGACAGGGGAAAGGACATCTCTTTGGTGAACATTGGAAAGGATGTCCCTTTGGTGGACAGTTGGGAGGACCTCTGTGTAGTGGACAGTGGAGAGGACGTTTCTGTGATTGACAGTAGAATGTACATGTTTTTGGTGGACAGTGTGGAGGATGTCAAGTGGTGGAAAGTGGAAAGGAAGTTGCTGTGGTGGACAGTAGAGAGGACTTCCCTGTGTTGGACAGTGTGAAGGAGGTCCCTGTAATGGACCATGAAAAGGACATGCCTGTTGTGGACAGGGCGGAGGACAACCCTGTGGTGGACAGTGGAAATGACATACCTGTGGTAGATAGTAGAGAGAACTTGCCTGTGGTGGACATTGAGAAGGAGGTCCCTGTGGTGGAAATTAAAAGGACATATATTTTGTGGACTGCTGGAAGCACGTCCTTGTTGTGGACATTGTGAAAGACATCCTTGTAGTGAACAGGGGGAAGGATGTCCCTCTGCTGGACATTGGGGAGTAACTCCCTTTGGTGGACAGTGGGAAGGATGTCCCTGTGGTGGAGAGAGGGGAGGTCGTCACTTAGGTGGATAGTGATAAGGATATCATTTTGGTGGATAGTAGACAGGACCTCTCTGTGGTGAATAATGGGAAGAAGGTACCTGTGTTGGAGTGTGGGAAGGACATTTATGTTGTGGATTGTGGGAACGACATTCATGTTGTGGACATTGCAAAGGACATCCATGTGTTTTACAGTGGCAAGCATGTCCCTCTGGTGGACAGTGGGGAGGACCACCATGTGGTGGACAGTTGGAAGAAAGTCCCTGTGGTGGACAGAATAAAGGACATCATTGAGGTGGACATTAGGAAGGACATGCCTGTTGTGGACAGTACGATGGACATCCCTCTGGTAAACAGTGGAAAGGACATCCCCGTGGTGGACAGTAGAGAGGAATTCCCTGTGGTGGAGAGTTGGGAGGACCTCCCTGTAATATATATTGGAGACGACTTCCTGTGGTGGACAGTGGGATGTACATGTTTGTTGTGGACATTGCGAAGGATATCAATGTGGTGGACAGTGGAAAGGACATCCCTGTGGTGGACAGTAGAGGCATTTACCTTGGTTGACAGTGTGAAGGAGGTCTTTGTGGTGATCAATGGGAAGGACATATATTTTGTGGACAGTGGGAAGGACGTCCCTGTTGTGGACATTAGGAAAGACCTCTTTGTGGTGGACAGTGGGAAGGGTGTGCCTCTGGTGGACAGTGGGGAGGACCTCCTGTGGTGGACAGTGGGAAGGGTGTGCCTCTGGTGGACAGTGAAGAGAATGTACCTGTGGTGGACAGTGGAAAGGAAGTTCTATTGTGGACAGTGGAAAGAATGTCCCTGTGGTGGAGTGCAGGGAGGACCTCTCTGTGGTGGACAGTGGGAAGGACATCCCTGTTGTGGACAGTAAAAGATGTCCCTTTTGTGTATATTGGGGAAGATGTCCCTCTGATGAACAGTTGGAAGTACATCCCTGTGGTGGAGAGTGGTGAGGACGACACTGTGGTGGACAGTGGTAAAGATGCCCTTGTAGTTGATAGCAGGGAGGACCTCACTTTGGGGGACAGTGGGAAGGATGTCCCTGTGGTGGACAATGCAAAGTATGTCCCTGTGGTGCACAGTGGTGAGGACATCCCTGTTGTGCACAGGAGGATGTCCTTGTGGTGGAAGTGGGGAGGACCACACTCTGGTGGACTGGGGGGTATGATGTCCCTGTGGTAGACAGTGGGAAGGACGTCCATGTGGTGGAGAGTGGGGAAGATGTCTTTTTGGGGACCACACTAGTCCCACGTTGGGGTGGCCAACAAATGTCGCAGCCCAGGCAAAATGTTGAGGCCTGGGCCGACCCACGTTTGGGCGTCCACTGTATCCTGGCCCAAGCTGCCGCTCCGGTCTGCAGGTCGGGCTTCAGCAAGAGCGAGGGTGATGGCAGATTCTACCTAATGTCTGAGATTTGTCTCTGATGATCCCCTGTATTCTCTGATCTCCGTCTATATTCTCTGATCTCTGGTTCTGTCTTCTATAGTCTGACTTCTAAGCCACGCCTCTAAGTTACACCTTTAATCATGCCCTTAGGTCTTGTCTCTAACTCTGATCTCTATACTTCTAAGTATACTATTAAGTCACACACCTTTAATCTCACACACCTTTAATCTCAAGGTATCTAAACCAAGATTATCGGAGTGTTCTCAGCTGTTGTAGGCTACTGTAATTTAAATCTCATGTCAGGGTATATGGCTCAAGATGGCTGCAAAGCTGATAGCCGCTTTCTGCTAAAAGTCGGCCCCCAACAATGTCTGCGTTGTGGACAATGGGAAGGATGTCCCTTGATGGACATTGGGAAAAACGTAACTGTGGTGGACTGTGAGGGAGGAACTCATTGGGGTGGATAGTTGGGAGGATGTCCCTGTGGTGGACAGCGGGTAGGACCTTTCTGTTGTGGACACTGGGATGGACGTCCTTGTAAAGGACAGTGGGGAGTATGTCCCTGTTGTGTAGAGTGGGATGGATATTTCTGTGGTGGACAGTTGGTAACATATTTGTGTGGTGGACAGTTAGGAAGACATCCCTGTGGTAAACAGTGGGAAGGAAGTCCTTTTTGTGGACAGCAAAAGCATGTCCATGTGGTAGACAATGGGAAGGATGTCCCTGTTGTAGCCAGTGGGGAGGTTCTCCCTGTGGTGGACAGTAAGTAGGACGTTGCTGTGGTGAACAGTGGGGAGGACGTTTCTGTTTTGTACAACTGAGAGGACGTTACTGTGGCAGACAGTGTAAAGGACGCCCCTGTGGTGGACAGCAGAGAGGACCTCTCTGTGGTGGACAGTGGTAAAGATGTCCCTGTGACAGACAGTGATGAGGATGTTTCTGTGGTGGACAGTGGAAAGGACATCCCTGTTTTGGACTGTGGAGAGGACCACCCTGTTGTGGATATTGGGAATGACATTTCTGTGGTGAACATTGGAAAGGATGTACCTTTGGTAGACAATGGGAAGAACATCCCTTTGGTGGACAGTGGGAAGGACATCCCTATGGAAGACAGTGGGTAGGATGTTCCTTTGGAGGGCAGTGGTTAGAACGTCTCTGTGAAGGACAGTGGGAAGGACATCACTGGCGTGGACAGTGGGGAGAATATTTCTGTGGTGTACTGTTGAAATGACGTCCCTGTGGTGGACAGTGGAGAGGACCTACCTGTGGTGAAGATTGGGGAGGACCTCCCTGTGGTAGACAGTGGGAAGGATGTCCCTGTGGTGGACAATGCAAAGTATGTCCCTGTGGTGCACAGTGGTGAGGACATCCCTGTTGTGCACAGGAGGATGTCCTTGTGGTGGAAGTGGGGAGGACCACACTCTGGTGGACTGGGGGGTATGATGTCCCTGTGGTAGACAGTGGGAAGGACGTCCATGTGGTGGAGAGTGGGGAAGATGTCTTTTTGGGGACCACACTAGTCCCACGTTGGGGTGGCCAACAAATGTCGCAGCCCAGGCAAAATGTTGAGGCCTGGGCCGACCCACGTTTGGGCGTCCACTGTATCCTGGCCCAAGCTGCCGCTCCGGTCTGCAGGTCAGGCTTCAGCAAGAGCGAGGGTGATGGCAGATTCTACCTAATGTCTGAGATTCGTCTCTGATGATCCCCTGTATTCTCTGATCTCCATCTATATTCTCTGATCTCTGGTTCTGTCTTCTATAGTCTGACTTCTAAGCCACGCCTCTAAGTTACACCTTTAATCATGCCCTTAGGTCTTGTCTCTAACTCTGATCTCTATACTTCTAAGTATACTATTAAGTCACACACCTTTAATCTCACACACCTTTAATCTCACACACCTTTAATCTCAAGGTATCTAAACCAAGATTATCGGAGTGTTCTCAGCTGTTGTAGGCTATTGTAATTTAAATCTCATGTCAGGGTATATGGCTCAAGATGGCTGCAAAGCTGATAGCTTTGCTAAAAAAGCTGATAGCTTTGCTGATAGCTTTAGCTTTTCTGCTAAAAGTCGGCCCCCAACAGGTCCCCCTTTTTAAATTTTTTATTAAAAGGGAAGGCTGGGAAAACTTATGGAAACCGTGCCTGTCCTAGGTTGGAGCAAAGGACCCCAGCCTCCCTTTCCCATCCTTGGATACTCAACAGCCATTGGTTGAGCTCCTGTCTTAGGATGGTGAGGCCTCCCTTCTTTTAGGGGCAAGGGTCTCGGTATGCTCTCTTACCCATCACTGACTATCCGGCTTAGCGCGTAAGTTAGGGGATATACCTCATTAGTCTTGATGACAGAGGTTTTACAATCCCTTACTTCCAGCCTGTAATAATGGACCTGTGTGGGTTTCATTTGAATAGCATCTCATACAAAAGCCATCAGTTTGTTGAACCACATGGACCCAAAAGACAAGAGACTTAACAATGCCTGAATAGTTAGTATGACAGCAACACTCTTTTTTAAGGGCAACATATAACTCCCTCTATCAGAGGAGTAAAAAGTGTAAGCCTCTTCTATTCTGTTTACAAATGTCTTATATCAGAATCTAAATCTATATAAATACAAAACTGATCATAGCTTTGATCTAAAGAAAACTAAGGAAATCCCTGTTCCTGCTCTAGTCAATCCCAAACCCAAAAAACAACTATAGTAACTGTGGTAGTGGGTTTTCTCCTAGGTCTAAACAATCTAAATTCCCACTAAATCTAAAACAATCTAGTTCCCCACTAAATCATAAGTCAGGGAATCAAGAGTCCAATAGAGCCACCCTGGAGATATGGGTGGTGATGTCTCCTTCAGCACCGATAACTTCCCAAGTCAGGTTTACTCGTTGATCTGTTCCAGTTTGAAGGCAATTGTGAAGCATCTTCATGTTTCCTGTGAAGAAAAAATACGCTTCTCAGGGGGGTTTCTCCTCCCTGGATTTGTTATTGTTGTCTATTTGTTTAATCAGTCTCTCTGGCAGCCAACGTGCAGCATCTGCAGTTTGGGAATATATGCAAACAGAACTTCTTCCCCAGATAAGCACTGGATCTGGCTCATTCCAGGTTCCAGTTAATGGGTCTTTCCAGAGGACTGTTGCAAAATTCCTTTTGGTATCAGGATGCCAGAATCTATCTGCAGCAGATTTTCCTTCAGAATCCAAATTTTAAAAATTTAAAATGAAGAGTGCATGATGAAGGATATTTCTGGGGGATCCCTTGGTAGGGTACCATTCCCCCTTTTTAATTTTTTCAAATTGACATTTAATGGTTTGATGTGCCCTTTCTACAATACCTTGGCCCTGTGGATTATATGGAATACCCGTTTTATGTAGTATTCCCAATCTTTCACATAATTGGTGGAAACTGGAGCTTGTATAACCTGGGCCATTGTCAGTTTTTATCTGTTTAGGCACACCCAATACAGCGATTGTAGCAAGCATATGAGCGATCACATGCTTGCTTGCTTCTCCAGTTTGTAATGTTGCATAAATGAAACCACTGTATGTGTCTACACATACATGTATATATTTTTGCTTGCCAAATTCATTATAATGAGTAAGATCCATTTGCCAGATACTGTTTGGTATCAGTCCCTTTGGATTTACACCCAAATGAGGAACTGGTAAAAGTTTAACACATGATTGACATTGTTTGACAATTTGTCTAGCTTGTTCTCTGGTAATTTTAAACATACCTTTTAAAGTTTTAGAATTAAGGTGATGCAACTCATGAGTCTTTATGGCCTTATCCAAGTTAGATTGCGAATCTGATAAAGTAACTGCAGCTATTCGAGTAGCTAGGTCTGCCTTGGTATTTCCTTCAGAGAGAGGACCTGGTAGCCCAGTGTGGGCTCTCAGGTGTCCTATAAAGAATTTACACTTTCTCCTCAAAATTAATTGTTGGCACTGTAAAAACAAATCAGCTGCTTCTGAGGAATGCTTTATTTGTACAGCAGTTTCTAGCAGAGGGATAGACTGAGCTATATATGAGCTATCTGTATAAATATTAATAGTTTGATTTGGAAATGCTTGAAACACCGCAATAACAGCATGTAATTCAACCAACTGAGCTGATACAGATGATGTAGCAAAAGAGATTACTTGATCCTTAAAGGCATAAGCAGCTGTTCCTGATGAGGAACCATCAGTGAAAACTACCAATGCTTCCTTGATAGGTTCATGTGCAGTACGAGATGGAAAAACAAATTCATGATGATTACAAAACTGAACCAATTTATCTGGTGGATAATGATTATCTATCTGACCAGCAAATGAAGCACATGCAATAGGCCAGACTTCAGAATTCTGCATAAGCCAATCAACCTGATGCCTTGTATAGGGTTGTACTATGACATCAGGATCTTTTCCAAAATATTTTTGACTGTTATCTCTGCCTATCATAATTATATCTGCTACAGCTGCATAGTATGGATTAAGAACTTTCTTGGGGGATGAGGGAAGATGAACCCATACTATGGGTGCAGTTTGCCAAAAAACTGCAGTAGGAGTTAATTTTGTGTTAAAAATAACAAAATATAAAGGCTTAGAATAATTAATATGAGTTACAAATTGAGATGAAATAGCATCCTCTACCTTCTGTAAGGCTTTTCTACCCACCTCTGTTAGAGCCCTGCCAGATTTAGGGTCAGGATCTCCCCTGAGAATATCAAATAGAGGCTTCAATTCTCCTGTTGTAAGTTTCAAATATGGTCATAGCCAATTAATATCTCCCAATAGTTTTTGAAAATCATTAAGTGTCTTAAGGGAATCAGTCCTCAGTGTGGCTTTACTATTAATAATACGTGGACCATTAATCTGAAATCCTAAACAGGTATATGGGTCTTGTAATTGCACCTTTTCTGGTGCTATTTGTAACCCTGCAGTCTGTAAAGCTGTTCTAAGATCATCAAAGCACTGGAGTACCTGTTTTCCATCTTTTCCAGCTATCAAAATATCATCCATGAAATGAATCATGTAGATTTGCTTCCACATGTTTCTAACACCCTCTATGGCAGAAGCCACAAACTTTTGGCACAAGGTAGGACTGTTAGCCATAACCTGAGGCAAGACCTTCCATTGATATCTTTTCATAGGTTCCCTAAAGTTTATAGAGGGAACACTGAAAGCAAAACGTTTTCTATCATTAGGATGCAAGGGGATAGTAAAAAAAACAGTCTTTTAAATCTGTAACTATTTTATAATAACCTAAAGGTATGGCCACCGGTGTGGGCAGCCCAGGTTGTAAGGCTCCCATTTTAATCATGGTTGTGTTAACAGCCCTCAAGTCTTGCAACAATCTCCACTTTCCTGACTTTTTCCTAATGACAAATATTGGGGTGTTCCAGGGAGAGTTACTCTCTTCTAAATGTCCTGCCTGTAATTGCTCCTGCACTAGCAACTGGGCAGCTTGTAATTTTTCGGTGGTTAGGGACCACTGATCCACCCAGACGGGTGAGTCCCCTTTCCAGGTGATGGGATCCGCACAACGTCCTAGGGGTGCAGCTGAATCAGTAGCCCCCATCAAAAATACCCCAAGCCTTTTCTTCTAGTGTTTCTTTCATTGTTACCATAAACCTCAGTAGGGTGAATAATTCCATTTTCACCTTTTCCTAATCCTTTACCTGAGGAAGGCTCAGAGTTTACCATTTGAGCCATGATTATTTCATTAGGGGTGCACATAGTCAATCCCAACTGGGATAACAGATCTCTGCCCCAGAGATTAATGGGAAGGCCTGAGATGACATAGGGTTGTATATTTCCTGTATTTCCTTCTTTATCTTTCCACGTCAGCACCTTAGAGCTTTGTAGTGGATTTTGACTTTGGCCAATACCCCTTAAATTGGTTAAGGTTGGGGTAAGAGGCCAGGTAGCAGGCCAATCACTTTGTTTTAGGATAGTCACATCAGCTCCTGTGTCAACCAAGCCTTGAAATGCCTTTCCATCTAGCCAAATTGTCATCATAGGTTTTTGTTTAACTATAGGCTGTACCCAGTATGCATCAGAGGAACCAAAACCTTGATCCCCTCTTTTAGGATTCTTATATTTGTGATTAGTAGGGTACAATGGAAGTAACAATAGTTGAGCTATCCTCTTTCCTGCAGGAATGGTGACTATATTCTGAATTGCCTGTGCCATTACTTTAATCTCACCCTGATAATCATTATCTATAACTCCAGGAAAATTTGTAGTCCCTGCATAGTAGCACTGCTTCTTCCCACTATCCGGCCAAACACATTTTGGTAAAGCGGTCCAAACACTCCAGTGGGTAAAGCCTGAGGTCCCATTTCTGGGGTTAATACTGTGTGGGTGTCAGAACTGAGGTCTAGTCCTGTGCTTCCTGGTGTTGCTCGACTAAGTTCAGAAAGGGATTGGTGTTCGCTGGTAGGACACTGACTGCTCCATAAGCCTGTTTTGGCTTGCGTCGGTTTGGGGCCTGGAGCTGGCCCCTGTTCCCGTTTCCCTAATTATGGGAAAGGGTATTACCTTGTGCATCTTGTTTAGACCTACAATCACTAGCCCAATGCCTTCCACATTTGCAAATTGGGCAGAGCCCAGGCTGTTTTCTGGGCTGTCTCTGGCTTAACTCATTTTCTACTTTGCAATCTCTTGCAAAGTGTCCAGGCTTACCACATTTAAAACATGCCTTTCTGTCTTTACTTGCCAAAAAATCTCTTACTGATTTTCCTTGTATAGCAGCCGCCATAGCTAAGCCCTGTTGGTAAGAGGGACCTATGTCAGAACAAAGTCTGATGTACCCCGTAAGGTCTGTCTTTTTCCTATAAGGTCTAATGGCCGCTTGGCAGGCAGGATTAGCATTTTCATATGCAAGTTGTTTCACATAATCTACACCTGCCTCTGCATTACCAAAAATCCTTCCTGCTGTTGTCATTAATTGATGAACAAAGTCAGAAAATCGCTCATCAGGCCCTTGCCTGACTGTTGTTAAAGATGCACCAGGGTCTCCCTTTACCGGAAGTTTACGCCAAGCCTTCATGGCTGCATTTTGAATTTGAGCAAATAAACCTGGGTCATATTGCATCTGGTTATCACTAGAAGCAAATTGCCCTTCTCCTACGATGGCATCAAAGGACCAACCATTACCTGCCTGAATATTTCTCCTAGCTGTTTCTTTGCAATTCTCATGATACTCTGATTTCCAAATTAAATAGTCTCCACCAGTAAGAACTGCTCTCGCTAATGTATTCCAATCACTAGGAGTTAGCCACTCCTCTGCGGCAGAGTCTAAAATTCCAAGAGTAAAAGGAGCAGTGGCACCATATTGAGATACTGCATTTTTTAATTCCTTAATAATTTGAAAATTAAAACCTGTGTGATGTCTCCAAGCAACTCCTTGATTGTCTAGTCTCAGATACAGGGAAAGCCTCAGCCTTTCCCTCCTCTGGCTGATCTGTGGCTAATCTTAAGCTAGGTGATAGGGACTGCCTTTGGATTCCTGGTTGAGGAATGCAAGGAGCCAGGGGATTTTCACAGTTTACCTCTTGAGACATCTTTCCTGTTTTTAATTTTTGTAGCTGATTGATTAAATCCTGATACTCTTTTTCTAACTCTATTTGTTGTTTAAGAACAGATATTTTTCCTGTAACTCCCTAATGGGATCTATAACCACCATCTCCATTGGGGGAGCACTTGGAGGTGGAGGTGCATAGGGAGGGGGCATTTCAGCATCATAAAATTTGACTTCCTCTTCCTCTTGGTCAGCACAATCTGGCTCTGACAAATTGTCATCAACCTTTGGTTGTATTTTGGATTCTAACTTATGCTTCCTTTTATTTTGAACAAAAATGACAGCATTCAAGAACAAAAGCAGAAAATTAACACATGTGAGCAGCAAATAACAAAACCAAAACAGAGAGTTGAATTCAGGCTGACTAATTTCTTGTCCCATTTTCATTACCTTTCTCGAAGCAAACCAAAACAGAGAGTTGGATTCAGGCTGACTAATTTCTTGTCCCATTTCCTTACCTTTCTCAACATGGCAGATTCCTGCAATAATCAACAGATCCTTCTTCCAGTAAAGTCCATCACTGGGTCTCTCGTTCTTGCTGCCCCACGTTCGGGCACCAAAATAATTTTGGGGACCGCACTAGTCCCACGTTGGGGTGGCCAACAAATGTTGCAGCCCAGGCAAAATGTTGAGGCCTGGGCCGACCCACGTTTGGGCGTCCACTGTATCCTGGCCCAAGCTGCCGCTCCGGTCTGCAGGTCGGGCTTCAGCAAGAGCGAGGGTGATGGCAGATTCTACCTAATGTCTGAGATTTGTCTCTGATGATCCCCTGTATTCTCTGATCTCCGTCTATATTCTCTGATCTCTGGTTCTGTCTTCTATAGTCTGACTTCTAAGCCACGCCTCTAAGTTACACCTTTAATCATGCCCTTAGGTCTTGTCTCTAACTCTGATCTCTATACTTCTAAGTATACTATTAAGTCACACACCTTTAATCTCACACACCTTTAATCTCAAGGTATCTAAACCAAGATTATCGGAGTGTTCTCAGCTGTTGTAGGCTACTGTAATTTAAATCTCATGTCAGGGTATATGGCTCAAGATGGCTGCAAAGCTGATAGCCGCTTTCTGCTAAAAGTCGGCCCCCAACAATGTCTGCGTTGTGGACAATGGGAAGGATGTCCCTTGATGGACATTGGGAAAAACGTAACTGTGGTGGACTGTGAGGGAGGAACTCATTGGGGTGGATAGTTGGGAGGATGTCCCTGTGGTGGACAGCGGGTAGGACCTTTCTGTTGTGGACACTGGGATGGACGTCCTTGTAAAGGACAGTGGGGAGTATGTCCCTGTTGTGTAGAGTGGGATGGATATTTCTGTGGTGGACAGTTGGTAACATATTTGTGTGGTGGACAGTTAGGAAGACATCCCTGTGGTAAACAGTGGGAAGGAAGTCCTTTTTGTGGACAGCAAAAGCATGTCCATGTGGTAGACAATGGGAAGGATGTCCCTGTTGTAGCCAGTGGGGAGGTTCTCCCTGTGGTGGACAGTAAGTAGGACATTGCTGTGGTGAACAGTGGGGAGGACGTTTCTGTTTTGTACAACTGAGAGGACGTTACTGTGGCAGACAGTGTAAAGGACGCCCCTGTGGTGGACAGCAGAGAGGACCTCTCTGTGGTGGACAGTGGTAAAGATGTCCCTGTGACAGACAGTGATGAGGATGTTTCTGTGGTGGACAGTGGAAAGGACATCCCTGTTTTGGACTGTGGAGAGGACCACCCTGTTGTGGATATTGGGAATGACATTTCTGTGGTGAACATTGGAAAGGATGTACCTTTGGTAGACAATGGGAAGAACATCCCTTTGGTGGACAGTGGGAAGGACATCCCTATGGAAGACAGTGGGTAGGATGTTCCTTTGGAGGGCAGTGGTTAGAACGTCTCTGTGAAGGACAGTGGGAAGGACATCACTGGCGTGGACAGTGGGGAGAATATTTCTGTGGTGTACTGTTGAAATGACGTCCCTGTGGTGGACAGTGGAGAGGACCTACCTGTGGTGAAGATTGGGGAGGACCTCCCTGTGGTAGACAGTGGGTAGGATGTCCCTGTTGTGGACAGTGGGGAGGATGTCACTGTTTTGGACTGTGTTAAGGACATCCCTGTGGTGGACAGTAGAGAGGACCTTTCTGTGGTGAACAGTGGGAAGAAGGTCCTTGTGTTGGACAGTGGGGAGGAAATTTCTGTTGTGGATTGTGGGAAGGACGTCCATGTTGTGGACATTGGGAAGGACCTGTGTTGTGGACAATGGGATGCACGTCCGTCTCATGGACAGTGGGGAGGACCACCATGTGGTGGATAGTGGGAAGGATGTCTATGTGGTGGACAGAGGAGAGGACATCATTTAGTGGACATTGGGAAGTATGTTCCTGTTGTGGACAGCAGGGTGTACCTTTCTGTGGTGGACAGTGGGAAGGACATGCCTGTTGTGGACAGTGCAGAGGATGTCGCTTTGGTGAACAGTGGAAAGGACATCCCTGTGGTGGACAGTAGAGAGGACTTCCCTGTGGTGGACAGTGAGAAGGAGGTCTCTGTGGTGGACATTGGAAGGACATATATATATTTTGAACTGTGGGAAGGACATCCCTGTTGTGGAAATTGGGAAAGACCTCCTTGTGGTGAACAGTGGGAAGGATGTCCCTCTGGTGGACATTGGGGAGGAACTTCCTGTGGTGGACAGTGGGAAGGATGTTCCTGTCGTGGAAAGAGGGGAGGTCATCACTTATGTGGACAGTGGTAAGGACATCCCTGTGGTGGATAGTAGAGAGGACCTCTCTGTTGTGAACAGTGAAGAAAAGATCCCTGTGGTGGATAATAGAGAGGACCTCTCTGTTGTGAACAGTGGGGAAAAGATCCCTGTGGTGGATAGTGGGAAGGACATATATGTTGTGGATTGTGGGAAAGACATACATGTTGTGGACATTTTGAAGGACCTCTGTGTGTTCTACAGTGGCAAGCATGTCCCTCTGGTGGACAGTGGGGAGGACCACCATGTGGTGGACAGTGAGAAGGACGTCCCTGCAGTGGTCAGAGGAAAGGACATCATTGAGGTGGACCTTAGGAAATACGTTCCTGTTGTGGACAACAGGGTATACCTTTCTGTATTGGACAGTGGGAAGGACATGCCTGTGGTGAACATTTGGAAGGACGTCACTGTGCTGGACATTGGTGGAGATGACCCTGTTGTGGACAGTTTTATGGATGTCCTTGTGGTACAAAGGAGGACATCCCTGTAATGGACTCTTGGGAGGACCTCACTCTGATGGACAGTGGGGTGGAAATCCTGTGGTGGACAGTTGGGTGGACCTCCCTGTGGTGGACAGTGGGGAGGACATCCCTGTGCTAAACTGTGGGAATAATTTCCTTTTTGTGGACAGTGAAAGGATATCCATGTTGTGGACAAGGGGAATACATCCCTATGGTGGACAGTGAGGAGGACATCTCTGTGGTGGAGAGTGGGAAGAATGTCCCTGAGGTGGACTGCAGAAAGGACCTCTCTGTGGTGTACAATGGGAAGGAAGCCCCTCTGGTGGACAGTGGAGAGGGTGTACATGTGGTAGACAGTGGAAAGGACCTTCTATGGTGGACAGTGGGAAGACTGTCCCTGTGGTGAAGAGATGGGAGGACCTCTCCATGGTAGACAGTGGGAAGGACATCCCTGTTGTGGACAGTAAAAGGATGTCCCTTTTGTGCACATTGGGGAAGATGTCCCTCTGGTGAACAGTGGGAAGGACATCCCTGTGTTGGACAGTGGAAAGGATGTCCCTGTTGTGGACAGTGATGAGGACATCCCAGTCGCTGATACTGGAAAGGACGTCCCTGTGTTGAACTGTGGAAAGGATGTTTCTGTTGTGGACAGTGGAGAGGACCTCTTCATGGTGAAAAGTGGAAAGGACATCACAGTGGTGGACAGTGGTGAGGATGTTTCTGTGGTGGACAGTGGTGAGGAAGTTTCTCTGGTGCACAGGAAAATGTCCCTTTGGTGGATAGTGGAAAGTACATCTCTGTGGTGGACAGTAGAGAGAAACACTGTGGTGAACAGTGGAAAGAACATTTATGTTGTGGACAGTGGGAAGGAAGTCCCTGTTGTCGATATTGGGAAGAACCTTTTTGTGGTGAACAGTGAGAAGGATATCCCTCTGTTGGAAAGTGAGGAGGACATCCCTGTGGTGGACAGGGGGAAAGACATCCCTTGTTGGACAGTGAAGAGGACTTTTCTTTGTTGGACATTTGGGATGACATCCCTGGGGTGAATAGTGAGAAAGACGTTCCTTTGGTGGATAGTGGGGAGGATGTCCCTGTCATGGAGAGTGCAGAGGACATCTCTGGGGTGGAGAGTGTTGCTGACATCCCTGGTGTGCAAAGAAGGATGTCCCTGTGGTTCACATTGGTGAGGATATCCCTGTTGTCCACAGGAAAATGTCCCTATTGTGCAAAGAGGGTTAGATGTCCCAGTGGTGAATAATGAAAAGGATGGCATTGTGGTGGACAGTTTGGAGGATGTCCCTGTGGTGGATAGTGGGAAGGACGTCTATTTTGTGGACAACAGGGAGGACTTCTATATGGTGGACTGTATGAAGGACGTCCTTGTGGTGGTCAGTGGGGAGGGTGCTCCTGTTATGGACAGTGGGGATGATGTCTCTGTGGTGGATAGTTGAAAGATGTACCTTTGGTGGAGAATGGGAAGAACGTCCTTTTGGTGGTCTGTGGGAAGTACATCCCTGTGGTAGACAGTGGGTAGGTTGTCCCTGTGAAGAGCAGTGGGTAGAACGTCTCTGTGGTGGACAGTGGTAAGGACATCCCTGTTGTGGACAGTGGGGAGAATATTTCTGTGGTGGACAGATGAAATGACGTCCCTGTGGTTGACAGTGAAGAGGACCTACCTGTGGTGGAGATTGGGGAGGACCTCCCTGTGGTAGACAGTTTGTAGGATTCCCTGTGGTGGACACTGGGGAGGACGTCACTGTGGTGGACAGTGGAAAAAACATCCCTGTTGTGGACAGTGGGGAGGACGTCACTGTGGTGGACATTGGAAAGAACATCACTTTGAAGGACAGTAGAGAGGACCTGCCTGTGGTGGATAGTGGGAAACAGGTCCCTGTGGTAGACAGTGGGAAGGACATTTATGTTGTGGACTGTGGGAAGAACATCTCTGTTGTGGACATTGGGAAAGACCTCCTTGTGGTGAACTGTGGGAAGAATGTCCCTCTTGTGGACAGAGGGGAGTACGTCACTTAGTTGAACCACTGGGAAGAACATCCCTGTTTTGGACAGTGGGGAGGACCATTCTGTGGTGGACAGTAGGAAGGACATTCCTGTTGTGGACAGTGGGGAGGATGTCACTAGTTTGGACAGTGATAAGCACATCCCTGTGGTGAACAGTAGAGAGGACCTTTCTGTCGTGAACAGTGGGAAGAAGGTCCACGTGTTGGGCAGTGGGGAGGTGTCAGAAGCCAGGACCCTTGCCTCTTACCCTCACCCCCTACTTCTCCCCACCTGCACAATGTCCCCTGCAGCTTCATCTCCCTAGCAACCACAAGGTTCTGCTTGATAGTTACAAATAGATTTATAGATTTAAAGCAGTGTACCATATCTTCTGAGGAAAGCAGTTAGACCGCCATTGTTTCAGGGCACAGGCCAAGAAGATTCTGTACTTTCCCATCACCTGGATCCCTCCTACCCCTCCCTTTGCAAAATGTATTATAAATAAGCGCTTTGCGCCCAAATATATGACTCTTGACAAGCATTTGCTTCCTTGAGTCCATTCCCTCTCTCGCCCGTTCTTCTTCCAGGTTGTAATCTTCCTTGTCCCTCGCGAATAACCTAGGACCTGCTGGTCGGGTCAGGTGGCACCCAAATGCAGGGCTTGAGGCACGGATTCCTCCAGACGAAACTTCAGCAGAAAAAGAGCACGACATCACAATTGAGTGAGACAAGATCATTGCCCATGACCTGCCTTCCTCAGGGTAAGCTTCGTTTTCATTCCATCCCATAAGAATGGGCCATTCACTGTCGAAGGAGGCGTCCTTCATAAAGGACCTCAAACAAAGTCTCAGAGAGAGAGGAATTAGGGTTAAGAAAAAAGATCTTGTAAGTTTCTTTGTGTTTATTGATGAACAGTGTCCTTGGTTTATGATTGATGGTCCTACCATCCATTCCAAGAAGTGACAGAAGATAGGTCGTGAATTAAATGAGAAAATTAAAAGTGAAGCTGATATTATTGTTATTGTGATATTTTTGAGGTATTAGGGACATTATTGAATATGCAGAGAGAGATATAGGGAAATGATAATTCTTGTGTGTTGTTGACTCCCTCCTCCACTCACCTTTTCAACCCTGTCCTTAAAAAGTCTGCTTCCCTCTGTTCCCCCTGCTTTGCTGCTAAGCATCATTCCTCCTCTTCTCTGCCACTCCCTCAGCCAACAGCTTCAGCTTTAAAAGTGAAGCTGATATTATTGTTATTGTGATAATTTTTTGAGGTATTAAACCTAGAGTTTTCTGCACACTAAATAAGCCCTCTGCTCCTGAGCTCTAACGCTCTCCCAATGTGAATGTCAACAATGTTTCAGAACTGGCCACATGAGAACTCAGCTGGGGCTTGGGCTCAGGTGGAGGAGTGCTTGCCTTGCTTGCCTAGCATGCACAAAGCCCCAGGTTCAGTCTCCAGCATGGCACAAACTGAACATAGTGGTGGAAGCCTGCAATCCTAGCACTCAGAAGACTGAGGTAGAAAAATAAATTCAGGGTCATTTCAGCTACATACAGAGTTCAATGCTTAGCCTATATAAGACTGTTTTCAACAAAGAGGAAAAATTAAAGTGGTATGGTCATGTAACACTAACCCTGATTTTTATTTCACTCTCCTTTTTTAATGTAAAACATGAAACATAACTCTGGGTGTGTTGGTGCAAGTCTTTAGCCCCAGCACTTGGGAGGCAGAGGCAGGCAGATCCCTGGATTCAAGGCCAGCCTGGTCTACAGAGTGAGTTCCAGGAAGCCAGGGCTACACAGAGAAACTCTATCTATCTATCTATCTATCTATCTATCTATCTATCTATCTATCATCTATCTATCTATCATCTATCTATCTATCTATCTATCATCTATCTATCTATCATCTATCTATCTATCTACCTATCAAGTCTCTATCTATCTATCTATACAATGATAGAGAACACACCCAAAGCCTCACATTAGCCATGCAAGCTCTCTACTACTGAGCTCCCGGGCTAACCTGTAACTGATACCTAGTCACAGAAATGTCAATAGGATATATACCTTACACTTTACACAGGGCCTTTTAAGTCCTCCATGAATGATCTATAGAGAGACAGAGGATAATACAGCTAATGTATTGAATCTAACAAGGGCATCATAAATACCATGGAGAACAGCCCAAAGAATCCCTTTGTTTTTGTTCTTTCTGAAAATGAAAGAGGTTATGCTTTGATTCAATTGACTCAAAGAGACTGGGTATGAGGTGCTAATTAAGGGCTTGATGTGCACCATGCTAAACTGTTTCCCCACTGCTCATTTTGCCCTTTCTAATCAGAGCTGGCAGGCTGGGGTTTCTACTTCCTTGATGCAGGACAGCATTTCTACTTCTGCCTGCCAATAATGCTTTGTAATCTGATATGTGAACAAGCTTCTCTCAAATGGCCTTTGAAGAGGGTCTCAGAAGTTTAAAACTGCATAAAAGTTCTTTAAAATCTAATAAGGCCCTTGAACCATTTCACTTTAATCATCCAAGCTTCTTGGATGTGATTGGTGTCATTTGAATAAAATAAAATAAAATAAAATAAAGAAGATAATAGGCAAAATTTCCCACCCATGTTAAGGAAAGCCCAGAAGAGCCAAGTTGGAAATTTAAGTAAATGTGTATATATCCGTATAAGTTTAAATATCTATGTAAATTTGGGTAGATGGATCTTCTTTAGATCCATATGTATGAGTCCTAAAAACAAACATATAGAAAAGTGGATGACCCAGCTGAGGTGAATGTGGCTTATTTGTTATACCAGTGCCTGTTCTGCACATATGTTGTCTATTTTTCTGCATACACTTACAAAAGTATGCAGTATACATATCTCATGAGTGAGGAAGGTAAATCTGAGGATACAGAATGACTTTTTCAATATCTAGAACTATTACACAGACAGGACAACACTCTATATACAAGTGTTGTCAATGACTATGGACTGCTGGACTGCCAAGAAGATGTGTAATTTTAAGCAACAAAGGAAATTTTAAATTGTAAGTGCCTTTTACACAAATCAAAGTTACTTGTAAATGAAGAATGTCTGTGTCTCTCTTCCAGAGAACCTCCTTTCCAGAATCTATTGTTTAGTTCTGTGACATGTTCACGGTGTCTTGTTTCTATTACTGGAACTGGCTAAGGTTGAAATTTTTGTTTAACTGTTCTTTGCTGTCATTAAGTTTTCATACTCCAAGTTATGCCATGGGTCAGGTTATATAGGACTTGGCAACATATATTTTAGACAGTATGAATAGCTATTGCTAATTGCATTTAGGATTAATTTCTCACCTTACACAAAAAAAACCAACAATCTCCCTTACTCCCTCAAATACTTTTTTCTAATTGTTAGGAGCCGTGGTGAGCGTGACAACATTCGCCATTACAAGATGGCACGGGCATCCTGTGCTCCCACGAGTAAACAACTAACTACACAGGTGCAAAAGGCATAATATGGGGTGATGAGTGAACAGCCAATCAGAAGTGAACACACCACTTTAGGGTACATATAGCAGTGCCTTTCCTGGGCTTTGGGGTCTTCCACTTCAGCTGATACAAGAATAAAGCCTCACTGTAGTAACTACCCGAACACTGCCTCATGTGTCTCTTTTGCGGGCGAAGGGGACTCGGAAGGGGCGAGGAATATCTGGAGCCGAAACCCGGGAATTTCAAGGCGCCACAGAGACCCCCCCCCCCGATATTCGGGGCAGGTTAAAAGACTACAGGATCGAGGTACATCTCTGACAGATATGTTTGGGGTGGAAGCCTTTGTTGCAAGCGGATTTTCACTCATTGCCGCCGCTGCGCTAGTTGGCCTCTTGCTTGTGTTGCTTTTGCTTTTAGCTTATTTGTGTCATGGGGATCCAGCTCGCAGCACAGCTATTAGTGCAAGTCAAGAGGTTTCAGGAGAGGTCCACTCCAGGGCATCAGGCCAAAGAGCCTGGGGAAAAAGATAAGGCCAGGGAGCCTAGAAAGGAGAAGCAGGCAAAAAAACCTGGGCAACAGAGGCAGGCCAAGGAGCCTGGTCAAAGAAAAGAGTACTCAAAAGGAACAGGAGCCACTGCAGGGCCTCTTAAGGTTAAGGACCCTTCACCTGCTGGTGAAGAGAGAGTGGAGGTCAAAAGGACCCCCCCATACCCCATTAAGGAGCTTGCCGCCATAGACCTTAGCAGCTCCGAAGAAGAAAGCCTACAGGAGGAGGCAGCCACCTATGCAAAAAATAACCATTCTGAGATAAGACTAAGAAAGACTTTGAGTCCCTTGGGCCCATCCTTGCCTCCGGCCTATACCCCAGGCAGCGTCTCTAATCCATTTCTCAGCCCAGGAGATCAGAGACAGCTACAGCTGGCATTTCCGGTCTTTGAAGAGGCAGAAGGCGCCTGTGTTCATGCCCCAGTAGAGTATAGGCAGGTCAAAGAATTAGCTGAGGCAGTACGAGCATATGGAATTGGGGCTAATTTTACTGTATCCCAAGTGGAGAGGTTAAGTACAGCTGCTATGACGCCAGAAGACTGGCAGGACACAGTGAAGGCGGTACTTAACAATATGGGCCAATACCTAGAGTGGAAGGCCTTGTGGCATGAGGCACTGTAAGCACAAGCCAGGATTAATGCAAGCATTGAGGGTCAACAATTATGGACTTTTGACATGCTGGCTGGAGTGGGCATACACGTGAACGACCAGACCACTCATCCCTGGCAGGCCCATTACACAGACGACATTATTATGTGTCATGAGGATGTAATTACTTTACAGACCTCATGCCCCTTATTATTAAACACCTTGGAACAGTGGGGTCTGCATGTTGCTACTGAAAAAGTTCAATTTTCAGAAATTGGCTCCTTTTTAGGGACGGTTATCTATCCAGAAAAGATAATTCCTCAGAAATTGGAGATCCTTAGAGACCATTTACATACTTTGAATGATTTTCAGAAATTATTAGGTGATATAAATTGGTTAAGACCATTTTTAAAAATTCCCTCGGCCGAGCTGAAACCTTTATTTGATATTTTGGAAGAGGATGCTCATATTTCCTCACCGAGGGCCTTAACACCGGCTGCGAGCTGTGCTCTACAAGCAGTAGAAAATGCTTTACAAGATGCCCAGTTGAAACGCATAGATGAAACCAAAACCTTTGATTTATGTGTTTTCAGAACTAGATGCTTACCCACCACTGTATTATGGCAAGAGGGGCTTTTGTTATGGATTCATCCCAATGCTTCTCCCGCAAAGATTATTGAAAGGTATCCAGATTCAGTCACTCAGCTTGCCCTTCGTGGACTAAAAGCAGCCATTACCCATTTTGGAAGGGAGCCTAAGGTTTTGATAGTGCCTTATACTGCCCATCAAGTCCAAATATTAATGGAGACCTCTGATGTTTGGGCAGTGCTGGTTACTTCCTTCAATGGTCAAATAGATAATCATTATCCTAAACACCCCATTTTACAATTTACCTTAACTCAAGCTATCATATTTCCACATATTGTGTCTCAGGAGCAACAGACGGGTCAAAAACAGGAGTGGGTGCCTATGTGGTTAATGATAAGGTTACATCCAAACAATACCATGAACCCTCACCTCAAATTGTGGAATGTTTAGTGGTGTCAGAGGTTCTGGAAATCTTTCCAGGTCTCTTAAATATTGTTTCAGATTCCTTCTATGTGGTTAATGCAGTAAAAGCATTAGAAGTTGCTGGGTTAATTAAGACATCTAGCAGACTTGTAGAAGTTTTTCAAAAGATTCAGTTTACCTTGGCTAAGCGAAGATTCCCTGTCTTTACAACTCATATTAGGGCTCACTCAGACTTACCGAGACCTATGTCCCGTGGAAATGACCTGGCAGATCGAGCCACAAAGTTGATTGCAATTGCCCTTTCGCCAAAATTGGATTTGGCTAAAGCCTTTCATAAAAGGTTTCATGTGACAGCTGAGATGCTACGATGTCAATTTAACATCTCTAGAAAGGAGGCCAGAGATATCGTGACTCAATGACAAAACTGCTGTCAATTCCTACCTGTTCCCCATACTGGAATTAACCCTCGGGGAATTAGGTCATTACAGATCTGGCAAATGGATGTTACTCACATCCCATCCTTTGGCAAATTACAATATTTACATGTCTCCATTGATACCTGTTCTGGAGTTATGTTTGCCTCTCCATTGACCAGAGAAAAGGCGGCCCATGTTATTCAACATTGTCTCAAGGCTTGGAGTGCCTGGGGAAAGCCTAAAATCCTTAAAACTGACAATGGACCAGCCTACACTTCTCAAAAATTTCAACAATTTTGTCGCCAAATGGAGTTGACACACCTGACGGGTCTTCCTTGCAACCCTCAGGGACAGGGCATCATTGAGCGTGCTCATCGTACCCTTAAAACTTATTTGATAAAACAAAAAGGAGAAGTTGAGGAAGCTCTACCCACGATGCCACGGGTTACTGTTTTTCTGGCACTTTTTACCCTCAACTTTTTGAATTTGGACAGTCAGGGCAACACGGCGGCTGATCGCCATTGCCTGGAACCAACTAGGCCAAAAGAAATGATAAAATGGAAAGATGTTTTGACTGGTCAATGGAAAGGCCCGGATCCTATTTTAATAAGATCTAGGGGAGTGGTCTGTGTTTTTCCACAGGAAGAAGACAACCCATTTTGGCTGCCAGAGCAACTGACGCGGCGACCCGCGGTTCCTGAAAATGACCCCCCAAAGGATTCATCTGCAGACGCTCTCAGTTCTCATTTGGACTCTCCTAAATCGGGTTCCTAGTATATATAGTGAATTTAGATGGCTATTCTATCTGCTTTTCCAAAACCTATGCCCTTGCCTTCTTAAAAGGCGCTGCTTCTGCTAAACAGAATTTCTCCTAAGATATTATTAATGGTACTGGATTGGTAAATCATATGCTCAAAGAGGTGACCACCACTCTTAAGATAGGACTGAGTCCAGTTTGTGTGTATCCTCCATTTCTTTTCATTTTCTCCAACCACTCCTTTAATACTTGTACCAATGTAACTTGCTTTATGTCCCAGTGCTGGTCTGCTCTTGTGTATAAGCAGGCCCTAATAGCCAGAATACCACAATAGATCCCTATCCCGGTTCAGACGTCTGGGACTTTGACTTTATTTCGACAGAAGAGAGACTTTGGCATAACTGCAGCCATTATCACTGCTATTACCATCTCTGCAGCTGCAGCTGTGACAGCCGGCATAGCCTTGGCTAATCAAGTTACAACAGCTACCATTGTTAATCAAATTTCAGAAAAGACTTCTGAGGCTTTGACCACTCTACAGAAAGTGGATGCACACTTGGCATCAGGCATTCTGTTGGTCAATCAGAGAGTTGATTTGCTCCAAGCCCATGTGGAACAACTCACAGATGTGGTTCAAATGAGCTGCGTGTCAGCAACCCCACATCTATGTATTACACCTCTGAGATTTATGAATGATACATTTATTCAAAGCCATAATCTTTCTGCTTATTTACAGGGGAATTGGACTAGGGAGCTGGACCAGATGCAGCAGCGATTGCAGATCCGGATTTTGAGCCTTAATGGAACACGAGTGGACCCTGTTACCCCTGGCGATTTTACTTCTTGGCTTCCCTCTGCCTTTTCTTTCTTTCTTAAAGGGTGGGGATAGGCCTGTTTGGTGCAGCCCTATGTTGTGGATTAGTGTTCATGTTATGGTTGGTTTGAAAGCTCAGAGCCTAACAAAAAAAATGACAAGGTCGCTATCGCCCAAGCACTCGTAGCCTTGAGCAAGGATCTTCCCCTGAAATTTGGCTATCTAGGCTAAGAAAGTATCTGATGACTGAGACCCTCAGTCGATGCACCCCAAGGGTTCAGCCCATTGCACTGGGTCAATAAGAGGTCTAAGTCTAGCCAGCCCTTGCCTGAATAACTGTCATACCTGAATATTTAGAGGTGTTTGCAAGTGGGTACTCAACAGGGAATGTTCCACGAGTGTGGATAGATTTCCTGAAAGTATGCCTGATTGCACAAAGGTTTGATGCCAAAACCTCCCCTCCGTGCACGGACGGCTGCCGGGCACTCCAGAGTGGAGGCTCCTTTTCCCCAACAAAAAGGCATCGAGCTGGGTATGGGAAGTATTACTCATTGCACGATGACAAGAGTAGAAACCCATTACAATTTCTCATTTTGCACAGGGGATCAGGCCTCTGCTTTCCCTCACTGAGTTGGTGCCATGCTTGATAGGCAAAAGGCTGTTCCATCTTAATAAAATTGAAAGGCGGAGATGTTAGGAGCTGCGGTGAGTGTGACAGCATTCACCATTACAAGATGGCACGGGCATCCTGTGCTCCCACAAGTAAACAATTAACTACGAAGGTGCAAAAGGCAAAAGCGCACCAAGCCACTGCCCATCCCGGGGCGTTATATGGGGTGATGAGTGAACAGCCAATCAGAAGTGAACACACCACTTTAGTGTACATAAAGCAGTGCCTTTCCCGGGCTTTGGGGTCTTCTGCTTCTGCTGATACAAGAATAAACCTCGCTGTAGTAACTACCTGAACACTGCCTCACGTGTCTCTTTCGCGGGCGAAGGGGACTCGGAAAGGAAACGGAACATCTAATGTCTCCTTAACTGTAAATTTTCAGACCATCTGTTGTAATGCTGTCACTGTAGACAACTATCAGAAATGAGTTGAGGAAATCAGAGAAACATGGGCTGACACAGAATTGGACAAGCTTTTGTGTTTCTGATAAGTTTACAAAGATCATCCTGTATGACATTGTAGAAAATTGTTACTCATTATTTTCTCAGTCTTTAAGAATGATTCAAAATTAATTTTAAAGTGACTAGAGATTATCATATACATGCAAATATGCATGTCTCTATAAAAGGAGAATTTAATGTATAGCCTTATTTTCTTTTTATATCTAATCAATTTGCATTATGGAAGATTGCAGGGCATCTATATATTTTGTTTTGAAATAAAATCCCTAAATGTCTAGACTTTCACTATGCCTCATACTATTTCCTTTCTTTATCTAGAAAGTAATTGGTTAAAGTTCTAAAATCTCTAGAAGGAGAGATGAGAAAGCGACGAAGAAGAGGAGAGGATTAAAAAGATCACATCATGGGAAGACAGGGTACACACCTTCCATGGTGTCTCTACATTTTCTTCCTTCTTTGACCAAGCCAAGCAGATGCTTTCTCATTTATATTACTTATACCATACTCTAAAATACAGAAAAATACTATTATCCTTATTACTGTAGATCTGAAAACAGTTTGACTCAAACTTTGGAGTACAAGCAGGGCTTAATATTAACGTGATTATGTGCACGTATCAGTTTCACATGTCCAGAGCAGGTTTGGGGACATTTGGTCTGTCTCTCTGATGTTACAGTTTTTTCTGCACAACATTTCTATACCAATTATTACATAGCAACTAATCATATGGAGATGTTGGAAGTTTTATAATGAGAAATTAAAATAGTATGCATAGTTGACAATGGCATGGTCCTCTAAAGATTTAGAGGGTAGAAATCACCCACAACCATGTAATTAGAAAGGCTATAAGCCCTTCCCTGCAGCTGTCTGTACACCATTCACTTAATAACTGCCAAGTCTTATTGGAATCAAAGAGATTATAGTATGCTCTCCCAGAATGTGAGAAGGGATATGGAAATGACATCGCAAAGTTCTTCAGGAACCATCAAAAATGTACACCTTACAAACTCATTTGTCAGTGTTTATATTTTCTAACTTATTTTCATTTTACAATTTATGTAGAATTGTTAAAGATACTTCTAATACCCTGGATTCTTGAACTCTCCTGAGAATGGAATGGCAGTATCTCTCTGTAATTTAGAGGTAGAATTTAAAGAAGTATCCAGGTGAACTGTGCAATGCATATGCTAATAACTCCCCAATTGGCAGCAGAGGATGGGGTTCTAGAGGAAGACAGTGGGACCATCCTGTTATTAATATCTCTGTATTTATAGACATACCAACCAAGGATGAAGTTTGGAATCCTTTAGCTGTGTCTACAATGAATTTGTCTCATATTTAGAATGGGAGCCAGAAGTACGTGATTAATAGCTGAGAGCTATATAGTTTTCAGAATATGAGTAATTGGTAGCTTTTCACTGTTACAGATGGTAACAACACATTTTCCAGGAACAGAATCAATTTTGTGAGTATATGATTATCTAAAATATAGCTTTTGTGGATTTTTTATAGTTGTTCCTATGTGTTAGAATATAGTGAAGCAGAGACACTAATACACCTGATACATATTAGGACTATAAAAGATGGAGTGGGAGGGTCAATTCACACCAGCTTGCCTGTTCTAAACTCTCACCTCAAAAGTTCTGTTTCTATAAAATTTTAACATGGCAAAAATGTTTTGGTAGGGCATTTTCTCAGTATTTGTTTTGAATTTAGGTTCTAACTAATGAAAAGCCTTTTGGCTAGTGGCTTTTGACTGACTTCATAGATAATAATTTAAATATGCAAATGAAGGTGGTATGTATTGTGAAGATTAAGACCATTGCAATTGAGAAAGGCTTAGGAGACTCATAACATACCTCTCTGTGAATATCAGTGATGGCATTTCCAAAGACTATCCATCAACTGAAAAGGGAGTGATGTAGCCTCACCATGGGAGCCCCCATCCCATAGGAGAGTGGTTATTGATATCCCTAATGTTACAACCTTTTAATATAGACTCTCATGTTGTAGTGATCCCCAAAATAACATTATTTCAATGCTACTTCATAACTATAATTTTGCTACTATTGTGAATTGTAGTGTGTAGTATATGATATACAGGATATCTAATGTGATTTCAGTAGAGCTTACAACACAGAGGTTGGGAACCACTGTCACTGCTGGACAACCTGTATTCATTCTCTGACAAGAACTATCTATGCATGTGTTAAAGGTCCCGTTAAAGTTGAACCGTATTAGAGTAGTAAATCTACTATCCTAGACTCTGAAGAACTCTTATCATTTACAACTGGTCAGAGAGGTGGGGGGGAGACTCCTGCTGCCATGATGTGAGCCATTTCACTTAATTGCTTAGTTTTAAGTTGTGATATTCTGCTGTAACCCAATTCTTTCTAGTTTCATTGCCCTGAGGATAAACATTTGTGTTCACGTCATCCAGCAAAAACTGAGAATTCCCATGAGGTCCATATAGTACATACATTCTTATACTGAGACAAATAAACATGGAGAGATGTATTATTCAGAATCAAATTATGTGTCAGTGTTCAAAAGAGATAAGTAGAATCAATAGAATAAGATGGAAAATAGAGCCGATCAACAGACAGTGCAAGTGCAAAATGGCTGAAATTCTCAGTGGAATACAGTCTGATTTTTTTGAACTTGAGTTGGCTCTGTCTTCTCACACATATGCTTGCCATGGCGTGTGATTCATGCATGTACAATATAACTCTAGAAGATATTCTATTCTGAGTACTGTTACATTAAAACTAACAGTGTTATATGTAGCCGTCCATGGCCACAAGTCAACTGGGTTCACCTGAAAGGGGGGCTGGGAATGAAAGGGGGCAAAGGGCGAGAAGAGATGAAGCCAAGACAAAGTTCTCTGATCAAGGCTCAAAGCTTTAATGTTCAGGTCTCAATTTATATGGGAAGGCCCAACCCACAACCCCTCCTGGTTTCGCCAGGAGATGGGTGGAATAATCTGTAATCCGTTCTAGGTCACGGCTGGAGATGTCTCAAGGCAAGCCCAGGGGCAGTTCTGCTTCTGAGTTCTGTGCAGCTACGGTGGGTAACTCCACCTAGATCCTATCACTTGGTCAGTTGTGGTAAACAAGGTCTCTCAGGACTGCTCATGGCTGGGGGAAGGGTACAGTTCCCCCCTTTTTAGTTGATAAAGATGAGCAGTGCCAGCAGCTTGATGGGGTACATGATTTCATCCCATCTGGGGTACAGAGTGGCCAGGCGACCATGCCTGGCTTAGGTTGGCATCTATATTGCTCCTATATTACCTGTCCTCGAGGGAAACATACATAGCATATTGATGTATGTCTCTGTAAAACATACATTGAAGACCCCCAAACTCGGGAGACCCTTCCTCAAGTCTCAGGAAATCACATCCACCCAAAGATCACAAGAAACCATACGTGGATGCAATCAGCAGAGTTTTATTAGGGAAGAGAGCTGGCAGCCAGAGGTCTAACTACATACTCACGCAGGAGTAGAGTTCGACCCCGCCAGCCAGTCTGAGGAGGGTTTTAAAGGGAAAAACCACAAACCAGGGGAGTGGGAAGGGGGGTGAGGGGTTGTCAAGGATACAAAACATAAAAATAGTGGAACATTTCAGAGGTACTCACCCTAAATGATTAGAGTCATGTGAAAATCACTCTGCACACTCATTCTTCTCAAAAATGTAGTTCTACCATGTCATTGTGCCCTACCCTGCCATTACCAACTATTTCAGGTTAACTATTTTCACTTCTTCTGGCTATAGCTCCACCTAGATGGCTTACATCTTGCTCTGTGGTCAGGAATGTGTCTTCCTGCCTTGGGCTTTTCCCACCCACAGGTGGGTCCACTGCCTGAGGCTTGAGGAATGTAATCTAGCAAGTGTTCTTTGATTCAGGGATACTGTCCTCTACCCGGAATGCGTCCTGGGGCAGTGAAGGCCTGAAATCTTATTTTCAGTTCCGTGTTCTGGAACCTGCACTTTTTCTGCCCAGGTCTAAGGGCAAAGAAAAAGTCTACATACATTTCATAAAATGGTCTTTATAATTTTTCACTCTACAATATAGCATATTGATGTATGTCTCTGCAACACATACATAGCATATTGATGTATGCCTCTGTCTTAGGTTATAGGAGCTTAAGAACACTCTTACCCATTATTGACTAACCAGCCATCATTGGCACACTCTTTCCCAATAGGCCAAAACCACATTCAGACCAAAGGTCCTGTGAGCATGCATTCAATGCAGTTCTTCATAGCAATGAGTAACTGCCATGATGAGAATGGCTGGGCTTGCTGAGAGAGATCCTGTGTGAAGGCAAACTGTCTGCTTGAGACACAAGGTTTAAAAGTTAACAGTAACATGATTATCCAAGCAATGTAGGAAATAAGGTTGAAAGTGGAATGTTTTAGTATCTGATCCAATTGCTGGTTGACAGGGATCAGACACAAGGTTTTAGCCACCAGGTATATAGTGATTGGCTTTAAGTATTGATGGAGGCTACATGCCAGGTTAAATCAGTTGGTTGATAAAGATTTTGAGCCGTCTTCATCATCAGAATCATAATTATTAGGCTCAAGATCTGTGTCCACTTGACAGTCCAATCTTTCAGGCAGCCATCAGGCTCCATTTTCTTTTTCTGAAAAAATACAGACTGAGCCATGACCCTAAATTAAAACAGGGTCAGGACCATTCCAAGAATTAGTTAGGGGGTCTCTCCATTTGACCCTGGCAAATGAACTGGAAGTGACTGGATGCCAGTGGCGATCTGCTGCAGACTGACATTTAACATCAGTTTGCAGAAAATTTAAGACAAATAACACAAAAGCAAGATGTGCTTTTGGTGACCTTGAAGGGTATAATTTCCCCCCACCCCTTTAGTTTTAATGAGCCAGTGTTTTAGAGTGTGATGTGCATATTCAACAATTCCTTGTCCCATTGGGTTATAAGGAATTCCAATTTTATGTTCAATACCAAATTCTTTGCAAAAGGATGTAAAGTTGTTACCAGTATAAGCTGGCCCATTGTCTGTTTTGAGGACTTTAGGTAACACCAGAGAATTAAAGGCTTGTAAGCAATGATCGATTACATTTCTAGAGGCTTCTCCCATATGTAGAGAAGCAAAAAGGAATCCTGAGCAAGTGTCAATACAGACATGTATAGATTTCAATTTTCCAAATTCTGCATAATGGGTTACATCCATTTGCCAAATATGATTGGGCTTAAGGCCTCTTGGATTAATGCCTAAATGGGGAGCCGGAGATAAAATAAGACAGTTAGGACACTGTTTTGCAATCATTCTAGCCTGCTCCTTAGTGATCTTATGTCAGAACCTTAAAGTGTGACTAGAGAGATGACACTTTTTATGATCTCACTTAGCCAAAGCAACAGGATCCAAAATTAAGGCTTCTCCTACCAAAGCTGTGTCAATACAATCATTGCCTGCAGCTAAAGGTCCAGGAAGGCCAGAATGAGCTCTTATGTGGCCAATATAAAAGGGATTTTTTTCTGGTAAGAATGGGATTTTATAGTTGTGAAAACAAGGATCTGGCTGAGTATTGAACTGCAATACACCACAAGTTTCTAACAAGAGGACAGACTGAGCCACATATAGGGTATCAGTAAAGAGGTTAAAAGCATCACTTACAGACTGAAGAACATTCAGAACTGCTGTCAGTTCTGCTAGTTGAGAAGAGAGTCCATGCATCTCTATGGCTACCTGTTGATTATTTAAAAGATACCTTTCTCATCCTTTAGAGGATCCATCAGTAAATATTAAAAGAGCATCATGTAGAGGCTGCAAAGAAGTCATGTTAGGAAATACCACCTCATGTACATTTAAAAACTGTACCAATTTATCTGGAGGATAATGATTGCCTATAATGCCATTAAATCCTATTTGAGCAAGCAATCAATCTGTACTACGTTGCTTTAACCAAGTATTCTGATCTGCATTAAAAGGCTGAGTAATGATGCCTGGCTCTTTGCCAAAATAAGTCAATGCCTGTTTTCTTCCAAGTACAATCATATGGGCTACCGCTTCATAATATGGTAGGATGTTACATTTAGGGGATATCTTTTAATGTATCCACATGAGGGGAGCCTTTTGCCACAACAATGCTGTAGGAGTATAAGTTGTATTAGAAATTAACAAACGTAAAGGTGAGGAATAATCTATGTAAGTAACAAATTGTTCCTCAATGGCTCTTTCTACTTGTTGTAAGGCTAACAGTCCTTCTGGGTTCAAGGATGGGGGGATGTAGGATCAGCACTCCCTTTGAGAATATCAAATAAAGGTTTCAATTCCCCTGTTGTAAGCTTTAAATAGGGACAAAGCTAATTGATATCACCTAACAGCTTTTGAAAATCATTTAAAGTTTTTAGACAGTCCCTGCAGATGATTATCTTTTGGGGACAAATGGCTTCATCTGTAAGCCCAAAGCCTAAATATTATAAGGCTCCTAAGTTTGTACCTTTTCAGGAGCTATTTGTAATCCTTTATCAGCTAATGCTTGCTGTAAATCTCTATAGCATAGAAGCAAGTCCCGAGGATCTTTCCCTCCTAAAAGAATGTCATCTGTATAATGGCTAGTGTACATCATTGGCCATTGCCGTCTTACAGGCTCAATGGCTTGTGCTACAAATTTTTGACATAATGTAGGGCTATTAGCCATGCCCTGAGGAAGAACTACCCATTGATACCTTTTTATTGGCTCTTTAAAATTAACAAAAGGAACACTGAAAGCAACTCTTTTGCAATCCCGAGATGCAAGGGAATAGTGAAAAAACAATCTTTCAAATCTACTATTATTTTATAATATCCTTTAGGAATAGCTACTAGAGATGGAAGCCCAGATTATAGAGCCACCATAGGTACTATGGTTTCATTAACCTTTCTTGCACTGAGGACAAATTTCTGGCATGCAACCTGATTGATTACTCATGCCCTTTCTCTTGGGACAGTCATTTTTAAAATGACCTTGATCTCCACATTTAAAACATCTTTTATCTTTACAGTTCTGTGCAAGCATTGCATGTATAGTAATCCCTTGAAAAACAGCAGCCATGGCCAGACCCTGATTGTAAGAGGGCCCAATTTCAGCACAAAGACAAATGTATCCATGTAAATCTGTCTTTGCTTTGTAAGGCCTGATAGCTGCTCAGCAAGCTGCATTAGCATTCTCATAAGCCAACTGTGTAACAAAAGAAATTCCTGACTGAGGTTCTCCAAAAATTCTACCAGCTGCCTTTAGCAGTCTGTTCATGAATTCCTGAAATAATTAATCAGGACCCTGTTTGATACTGGATAAATTTCCACAAAGATCCCTTTTAGTAGGTAATTGGTTCCAAGCACGGTGGACAGCCATTGCAACTTGAGCATACACACCTGCAGGCAGCTCAACCTGATTAGCATTACCTTCATATTGACCTTCTCCTAGAAGCATGTTAAGATCCCAATCTGCATTACCTGCCTAGGCATTCATCATGGCAGTTTTCTTACTAGTATCACGCCATTCTGAGCTTCAAAGCAAGTAGTCTCCTCCTGACAAAGTAGCCTTACATAAAGTTTTCCAATCTTGGGGTGTTAAATTTACTTCTAATACAGTATCCAACAAAGTTTGTGTAAAAGGGGCAGTCAGCCCATATTGTGACACAGCAATTTTCAATTCTTTTATCACTTTGAACTCCAACGCCTGATATTGCCTAGTTCTCCTGTTCTGCTGGTCAATTAAATCAACCACAGGAAAAGCTAACATGTCAGATGTATCCTGCCCATCCCTGTGGGCCTGATTCACAGCTCTTTTTATTCCTGTGGGCCTGATTCACAGCTCTTTCTAATGGTGATTGACACATCTCAGAATCATCACTCCCTTTTACACGTGACAGACACTTTAACTCCTGTAGGTCATTAGTCAATTTCTGCAACTTAATTTTGATCTCTAATTTATATACCTTCATGTCCATCTGGGCAGCTTCTGCTGCATCAAGGACAGAAGGTGCATAGGGGGGCCATTCCTCGTGGTATTTGGAACCCCCTTTTTTCAAATCAGCTCCTTTCTCTAGCTCTGATTTATTATCAGAGTCTCCAATTTCTTTTATCTGAGCTGGAGAAGGTGTACTAGGTCCACATTTCCCTGATTTAGGGTTGAGAGTGCCCCTTTTTGTACAAGGGATCTCTGATGGGTGTTCTTGGAACTCTTAAAGCTGCACCTGGGCAGTAGCTAACGACTGGGAGGTCTCTTTATCTATTTTATTATCAATAGTGTCTTTTACCAGTTTCCAAAGGCAGAGGGTGTTAGAATCTGCCTTGGTAGTTCTCAAAACCTCTCCGACTGTCTCCTAGGTCTTTTTGTTCAAAGTTTCTTCTTGAGGGAACCATGGGCAGCATGAATTTACTTCTGCCAAGAAATCTTCTAACACACTATCTGAAAACCCAGCTCCTCCCATCTGAAGCAGCTCTTGCAGGCTGTGGGCAAATGCCTGTTTAGAATTCTCCTGACCCGTAATTAACTGCCACCTCCTAGACAAAATAGGCATCGGGTCAACACCAATTTGACCTAGACAGTATCCCCTAAAACACACTTCCTGCAAACACAGCCTCCAAAAATTAACTAGCTCTAGTATCAATGCTATTTGCTATTTACCAACTGCACGGGATACTCTCCTTCTTGTTCCATTTTCTGTGGAGCTCCACCTAAGACAGCATTCCTCAGCTGGTCCCCCATTTTCAAGTTCCACGTTGTGCATGCCAATCTGTAGCTGCCTGCAGCCACAAGTCAACTGGGTTCACCTGAAAGGGGGGCTGGGAATGAAAGGGGGCAGAGGGCGAGAAGAGATGAAGCCAAGACAAAGTTCTCTGATCAAGGCTCAAAGCTTTAATGTTCAGGTCTCAATTTATAGGGAAAGTCCAACCCACAACCCCTCCTGGTTTCAGCTGGGAGATGGGTTGGATAATCCATAATCTGTTCTAGGTCACGGCCGGAGATGTCTCAAGGCAAACCCAGAGGCAGTTCTGCTTCTGTGTTCTGTGCAGCTAAGGTGGGTGACTCCACCTAGATCCTATCACTTGGTCTGTTGAGGTAAACAAGGTCTCTCAGGACTGCTCATGGCTGGGGAAGGGTACATTTATATATCCTAATATTATTCATTTTATATTAATTATGACATGCACATAATGTTAATATTACAATAAATGTATAGTATATGAATATATAAGCTATGGTGACTAATAAAAGTCATAATCACTTTTTTAAAACCCTGTTAAATTTTGCAGAGAAGGCCTTTGGGTGACATTAATAGAGTTTACAATAATGGTTTTTAAAAATAAACTTCTAAATAATGGCTTGTAAACAAGCAAGCAAAAATGGAAAAAACGTACATAGCAATATTTGAGTACATAAGGTCTCAGTCATATCATTTCAGAAGATCAAGCCAACTAGAGCTGATGTGTTCATATAACAAGGAAATCATTTTCAGGTAATGATATATAATCACCCCACGCAAAAGATCATCACTTGACATTAGTTACAATAATCTTTCTTAATGCATCAAGACATTATGTGGGGCTAATATGACTTTACCTCTTTGATATCCTTCTGCTAGTTTATATATCCTTTGTTGGTCCTAGATATCCTTGGAGCTCAAATTTGAAGTTAACTGTTTAGGTTTTATCAGAGCAATAGTTGAGATATGCTAGAGTATAGCACCAGAGGGAACTGTTTTCAGGAGACAGAGCTGCAAGCTGTAAGTTGGTCATGCATTCAGTCCATACAGAGTTTGATATGCTTAAAGGCACAGACAGATAGGGGAGACTGACTTGGTTGGGATGTTCAGGGACTACAAAATGTAATATTGGAAGACTGGAGAAATGGAAGTTTGAGGAAAAAGCATGATGGTAGACAACTGGGTATCAGAATGTTCTTACTTGGTGTTAACATCTATCAGAGAATGTCTTCCAAAGAAGACTGTTCAATACTCAGACAGGGAGTGTTTGCTATTCACAGAAGTTAAGAGTGAGTGCCTGATGTTTATTCATTAGGACTGGAGTTCACAGCCCAGAAGTTAAGCCTAATGACTGATAACTACCTATAACTATCACCAAGGACCTGACATCCATTCATTTTGTCCTCCATGGTCAACCACACACACACACACACACACACACACACACAAGAATATATGCTAATCCAAACAAATACATGCAGATGAACATGGATACACCCATAAATAAACAATTTTTAATAAAAACAATTAACCAGAAAAGGAGTGGAAAGATTGCAAGGGCCAAAGAGTCAAAGAGTTTGCTGTGAAAGTGTGTCCCCTAGTGATGTCAGAAGATACATCTATAAAGTCTCACCAGCAGACACTATCCAAAGGTGAGCTGAACAAAGATGATACCAATGAACACACCAAAGTGAATAGGGGAAAGCCCATAAGGCCTCAGTCCTACACCAAGAACTATAGGCAAGTAAGATATGCTAGAAGCAAAGGAGGTCCTCTTCCCTAGAAGATTGTCCACTGCCAATTGGTCAGCCCAGAAAACATATATACATGTAATATTATGTGGCTGAGCAGGTCATATAATATATATATATATATATATATATATATATATATATATATATATATTATACATATGTATATATATTCCAATAAAGTAAGACAAAACAAAACAAATCACAATTAAATGTTTAAAGGGAGACTTGTCCTAGAAATGTCTGTGTGAATCACTCCTTTGGTACCAGTGTCTCTGAAATGGGTCAGTGAGCTGTGGAGCCATGCACCTGTGCTGTCTATTTCCTCTCAGTTTCAAGTTCACCTTTTTACCCTTGTGAAAATAGGTATAAAGACTTTAGCATATCCACTCTGCCTGATAGCACCTCACTGTTCTGTAAGTTGGATCAGTATGGAAAAGCACTGAAGGAGGAAACAGGGTTCCTTCCTGGTCCTATTGTACTTGATCAGCGGCTCCAGCAGCTTAATGGTTCTTCCACCTTTGGCCTAGGCAGCATAGAATCTCCCTCTTGTGGTTCTGTAGCCCAGCAGTGCCTTCATGATATACCTCTCTACAAAGAATTTTCTCTAGAGCCTGGAAAGGAGGTTTTTTTCTTCCATAAGGCAGGTGTTCAGTCAGCTCTGCCAACATGATGCCTACTGTCACTCAGTGAGCAACAGACATGCTCACATGAACAAGAACATGATCTTCACTATGGTATTATGAGGCCTTATCTTGACATTCCTTTCTCATCCTAGAGGGAGGTGGCAGCCATTCCTTATACCTACCATGAATGGAGTTCATAGGGTTCTCTTTATTTCATGCTACTCATGTACACACTTCAGGTTAATAATTTTTACACTAAACACTTTCTAATAGAATTACAGTGTGGTTTCTCAACTCTTATTGAAGTTTCACCACTCTATCCTGGGAACAATGCAGAGATCACTATGTGAGCCCAACAAGAATGATCTCCCTTTCACTGCAAAGGACTTTGCTATGGGTATTTTAAAGAATTACTTCACTAAACTTCTCAAGGAAATCTAAACTGGAGGATTCTTCCTTCATTCCTGGTGGATTGCACCTAGCCACTTAATGGCAAGTTGGTGGCCAAAAAAGTACACCCAGGACCTGCTCAGTGGTAACTACAAATTCACAGCGGCCACAGTTGCAATAACATTTCAGAACACTGACATTTAATCTAGATACTCTTCCATAATAGTCTGCCTGTCAATCTTTATGTTTCTAAAATATTTATGTGTCATAAATTATTTACAGAGAAGCCTCAATTTTCCCCAATTCAATGTTTAGATTAAAGCATAGGACATAAAATTTTTACTTAATTTATTTTACTTAGTAAATTTTATCATAATCTTTCTCTTCTCCCACTCTTCCCAAATTCTCCCCAAATTTTAAACAATAATGCTCTCTTCCTTATTCTCTCTTCAAGACCAATGCATCTATTTCTCTTTTAGTTGAAGAATCCTTTCTTCTCCTATTTACATAGCTCTCTTCATTGTTCTCAGAGCAAGTCCTCCATGCTTTAGTCTACTACTCCTCAAAAAATAGACAGAACCTCTTTCCTGAGCCTGTGGCTGAAGATAGACTTCATATCACAAAAGAATTATGATACCAAAGTGGATAATTAAATAGGCACCAGACATCATTGCTCTTAAAGTCAGTACTGCAGTCTGTAATGGAGAATCCTCTAAGAGTGTTGATAAAGGGCTGTGGAGTAGTCAGTGATGATGGTCATTTCTATAATGAGTAAAATTAAAAGGCCATTCTGGTGTCCTTTTCCACACAGGGTCATGTTTCATAGAGCTGGTTGGCTGTTTCTCCCATTAGCTGACAACAGCTTCTCAGTGTACTCATTTACACTTCTCTGAACACCATGGTACTTGAAGTTTCTGTAAAACTGCAAGCATGTTATAGTTGTTAATTTATCTACTACTTTTTAAAACATAGCAGTATACTATGAACATTTTTTTGAAATGTCAGTGGTTATATTTCTAAAGCATGATGTTAAATAATAGAGGGTTGGTGGGTGGATGAATGGATGGATGGTTGGATGAGTAGATAGATGCATGAATGTGTGAATTAATGGATGGTGGGTGGGTGGATGGATTGATGGATGAGTAGATAGATAGATAGATGATAGATGATAGATAGATGCATGAATGTGTGAATGAATAGATGGATGGTGGGTGGGTGGATGGATGGATGATTAGATTGATAGAATAGATAGATAGATAGATAGATAGATAGATAGATAGATAGATAGATAGATACATACATACATACATACATAAACATGTAAATGGATAGATGGATGATGGGTGGGTGGATTTGGTGATATATGGACTGGCAGATTGATGAGAAGATGTATGGGAGGATGAAAGGATAGGTAGATCAATGGGTGGGTAGATGAGAGGATGGATGGAAGGTGGCAGGTGCATGAGAGACTGGTGGGTGGGTATATAGATAAATGTACAGGTGAGTAGGTGGATGGATGGATGATGGGTGGGTGGATTGGGAGAGAGACTGGTGGGTGGATAGATAGTTGGGTAGATAAATTCAGATTTTCTTTCTTCTAATAGCTCATAGGAAAAATCTTGGTATTACCAGGCATCTCTACAGTGATAACCTGTCCATCCTGAAGTGAGAACCAGTGGCCATAGTCAGGCAGCCCAATGTCAGTTCTGACTGAAGCTCCAGTCTTTGCCCCTCCCTGAGATGCACACTCTCCAATGGTTCGCTTGGCTTCTGTCAGGCACCTCAACTCTCTTCTACAGAACATTTGGAGATGCTAGACAAAAGGGTCTTGGCTGTGCAGTCATTCATGCTGATCTATCTCCTGAAAGATTAACTATTCAGAGAAACGTGTGTTTCTTTCTCTCTTTATCATTTTCACAGTGGGAATACTGGAACACTGAAGACATTCTCTTGCTCCTGGAGACTGAAGGATTATAGACCCACAGCTTCTGACTGATTCCTTACCCTGTGGATTTCATGCCCAGCATCCCTGGCCTGCTTTAGCTGTGTAATGCTTCCCACCTGCCTCCTCTTGCAGCCACTCCTGAGATGGACAAGGGAGGCACCAAGGAGACACACTCAGTAAAGCCCTTGGTTCTCTGTGCCATGCACCTCTCCAGAAAGGCAACACTGGTCTCAGGTAACAGTCTGACCTTGAGACTGTAAATAATGTACAGTGCATATAATGTACAATGTATATAATATATAGTATGCACAAGGTACAATGTATACAAGGCACAGTGTATATAATATACAATGTATACAAAGTTCAATGTATACAAAGTTTGCATATAATGTACAATGTATTCAATGTACAATATATACAATGTACAATGTTTACAATGTACAGTGTATAACCTGTATAATGAACCTGTTTTGGGTCTCTATGGGGAAAAGTGGACCCCTGCTCTAAAGAGTATTGCAGGGCATGTCTTCTTCATCAATCCCAGTTGCCTGTGCACCAAAATCTCATATAGGGGGACCCAAGGTAGGAGTGCTGCTCTTGCAGTAAAACAATGTTGTCTCACAGTTAACACACAAAGTGTCCCAAGGCATGTGACAATGGTGCCTCTGCATGTGATCCAACTGTGGCTGGGCTCCAGCCTGCTTTTTACCTGACACTCTCCAGCATCACAAGCTCCAGAATCCCAGATGCCACACTAGGTGAAAGGCCCATTGCCTTACATTGGGATCTGGAGGTAGGAAGAAATGAGTGTGAGTGGAGAAGCCTGCCCAGGAGTGACACGGTGGAAAGCACACATGCACACACATGTGTGGTTTCCATGTCCCAGCAGGTTTCCGTAGCCTGGAACCATCCAGCTGGGATTCAAGAAGACAAGGGAGGTGAGAGACACTAATGGCATCTGAAAGCCTGCCCTCCACACATACTGTAAGAGGTTGGCTTTGAAAAACAAGTGGGTCAGAGGACCCACTCCCAGGCATGCCCTGCCTCAGGCTTTTGACCTCACAATAAGATATCATCTGCAACATTTATTTCTGAGAACCCCATGACTGAGTTATGAAAAACAATGTAAAATAAAAACAAATCTCACAGTGTTTTGGGTTTATAGTTTTTGTTGGACATTCACGGCTGTACTTGGGTGCATGTCCCCCCAGACTGCAGGATAGACAGTCCTGTAATGGCACATGAGTCCTTCCCTGACCCATCGCTAGGCTACTTCTGTGGCCAACATGAAATGGAACCAATGACAGTCTGTAAAGCCATGTCACACCAGCACCTGCTGCTTCACAACTCACCCTCCACCAACCCCAGGTGTCACAGGAGGAGGGGGTCACAAGAGCAATCTGTGTCTTTGCCACACTCTGAGAGAAGGGATGTTGTGCTGTGTCATGGCAGCACAGTGTCAAAGGCTGCCATGGCATCTGCTTCAATCCCACTGAGTGCACACATGCAGGGGTTCAGGGGTTCAGAATACAGTCTGGTCAACTTCTGATTTTGTCTGGACTCCTGTCACCAAATCTGATATCCCAGTGTGGAGTGCCAACACTCCCCAACATGAGTCCATTCCCAGAAATGCCCAAGGGAGCCCACAGTTAACTAAAATGCAGTCCCATCTGAAGCACTCTAAAGTGCTGCTTATGAGTGGCCTTGAAGGAATTTGAAGATACTGGAATGATATGGTGTACAAAGAGGGGGCCCTTCAAATTGCTCTGCTAATCAGCTGTGGAGATTGTTGTGGTTAAGAGTACACACACACTGGTCTTGCAGAGGACCTGAGTTCTTGTTGGGTATCTCACAACTTTCTGGAAAGAGATGTTGGGGATCTAGTGCAGACTTCCTGCCTCTATGGGTACTACACTCAAATGTAACTCCCCCCCACCAGACTTCCTGTCTCTATGGGTACTACACTCAAATGTAACCCCACCCCCACCCCACTCCATAATGAAGTCATCAGAGTCATCACTGTAGTAGTGTTAGGCTAAGGTTTCCTACTGGAGAAACAACTTAGAGGAGTGTTTTCTCTTTTGTGCTGTGAGGTTTTTCTATCCCACCTGTATTCAGAGCATGTCTTTTGGTTCAATTTTCCACTCATTTACCGACTTGGAGAATTCTCTCTATTCCAGACATATAATGACAAGCAAATTCATCACGGAACTCAGTGAAGAAGTAATACATGGCTTTATGCTTTACTATTGGATTTCTGATTATTAATGATGCTTTAAAAAGTGTATACATATGCATAACACACAAAGGAATATACTATTTCATAGATACTCATACATAAATTTACATTTTCTATGTATTTACTACATTGTATTTTATGTTGATATAAAATGAAATAGAAATATTAAGTACTCAATGAGATCAACTTTATAATATATGAATGAATTTAAATATTTTAAAGTTTAACCAGATATATATCTAATCATTTAGCAAGTATATCAGTAGCAGTTTAAGGAAAGGTTGTTTTTTGTCAGTCAACCTTTACATTACAATTGCAAAAATGATTAAAATGAAAGAATGCTCGTAGACCTTAATTTTCCCTGTAATCATGTTTGTTTTACAATAAACAGAAATGATATAGTTCTAGCCCATTTATATTAACATGTGATTAAGTGGTCATACAGAAAGGAAGAACACAGTAACTGGAGAGCTCAGAGTGAGTACTGTTTTTCATCACCAGCATTGTGGCATTAGAGCCATTCACAGCTTTCTCATGAGGGAAATTTCCTCACTTTCAACAAATAAGAAAGATTATCTCCAGTGATGAATCCCAAAGCTAAAAATGATGGAAATGATCTCATGCATAGCAAAGTGAAATTTATCCAGTATGGCAGTATGGTATCCCGCAGTTAGGATACTTCACTCCCAACATTTTTCTTCTGACATATGGATGTATAGTTAGTACTGCTGCCACATGATACAAGTTAATGTGAGGAGGTCCTGTTGGGTCACAGTTCATAGTTCATCCACATTCAAATTAGACAGGTGCAAATTGAAGGAGTTAAATAAACAGTTCTTCCTTTCAACCTAGTAAGTTGTCTTCACTGAATCCTACAGAATCCTGGATGTGTGTGTGTGTGTGTGTGTGTGTGTGTGTGTGTGTGTGTGTGTGTATGTTTGTAATTGGTCAGAATCCTGTCACTGGAGTCATCACCTGTAGAGGAACTACTCATTGATTTTAATTCCATATGAAATTCTTTACAGTGCAAAGGACTGAAGTGATGAGTAGCCGTTGGTAGTCTTTCCCATGGAATCACATCACTGTAGACAATTGTGTTATTTTTGTTCTCCTAAGAAAGCTTAGTTTAACATAGAGGCAGCAATAAACATGTCTTTGATTTATAGTCTGCCACAGAACTGTTCAGTGTTAAAAAGATGACATAATGGTAAATATGTGATATTAATAATTTAATCACTACTTCTTTATGTAATTTTATATTTAATCTATAGACATCCACATACATTTTCATTTTGTGATTCAGAGTATTAAAGCATACTGAAATATCTAGGAAACTAAAACCTATAGTCATGTCTTCTTTGGTGTTTGTAAGTGGGAAGTTTTAAGACATGATTCCACTGACACCAAAATCTGTATATGCTCCAGACCTCTGCTATGCTCAGTAAATAGTTGGTATACTATTGAATTTTTAAAAATATTTTGATCAATAATTTATAATTTCGATCGATAATTTAAAAAATATTTTGATTGATAATTTGAATTTAAAAATTCATAACTAAACAAACATGTGCTTAAAGATTTTTAAAAGGAAGTAAAAAATTACATAAAGAAAAAACTTCTGGTCTGGGCCAGAGCACTGAGCAGATCTTGGGTGGCAGCTCTGTTACCAGTCTCCAAGAACCCAGAGGAAGTGGAGATCCCAGTCACTCTAACTTGGGAAGTATCTTAGGTAAGCAGACAGCAAGGCCCGCCCCAAACAGGGAGTAACTAGGACCCACAAGGACCCAGGAAGTCACTCCTGGCCCTGAACACTGATTCCTTCCAGTCTGGGCCAGAGCACTGAGCAGATCTTGGGTGGCAGCTCTGCCCCAAATCTCCAAGAACCCAGAGGAAGTGCGGATCCCAGGTGCTCTAACTCGGGCAGTATCCTGTCTGAGCTTGAGCACTGAGCAGATTTTGGGCCCCAGCGCTTACCCCAGTAGTTACACCCACCCCACAAATTCTGATACAACCAAGAAAATAGGAAAGACTGCCTCCAGTCAGGGACAGGGCAAGTAGCACTAAAGAGATACAGATGGCAAAAGACAAGCACAAGAACATAAACATCAGTAACCCAGGGTACTTGGCATCATTAGAACCTAGTTCTCCCACACAAGGAAGTCCTGAATTTCCCATATCACTAGGAAAGCAAGATTCAGATTTAAAATCACTTGTAATGATGATGATAGAGGACTTCAAGAAGGACATAAATAACACTCTCAAAGAATTTGAGGAGAACACAGGTAAACAGGTAGAAACCCTGAAAGTGGAAACACAAAAATCCCTTAAAGAATTACAAGGGAACACAACCAAACAGGTGAAGGAATTGAACAAAACTATCCAAGACATAAAAATGGAAGTAGAAACAATCAAGAAATCACAAAGGGAGACTACCCTGGAGATAGAAAACCTAAGAAAGAAATCAGGTATCATTGACACAAGCATCACCAACAGAATACAAGAGATAGAAGAGAGAATCTCAGGTGCAGAAGATATCATAGAAAATATTGACACAACTGTCAAAGAAAATGCAAAATGCAAAAAGTTCTTAACACAAAACATCCACGAAATTCAGGACACAATGAGAAGAACAAACCTAAGGATAATAGGTATAGATGAGAGTGAAGATTCCCAAATTAAAGGGCCAATAAATATCTTCAACAAAATTATAGAAGAAAACTTCCCTAATCTAAAGAACTAGTTGCCCATAAGCATACAAGAAGCCTATAGAATGCCAAATAGACTAGACCAGAAAGGAAATACCTCCCGTCACATAATAGTCAAAACACCAAGTGCACAAAACAAAGAAAGAATATTAAATACAGTAAGGGAGAAAGGCCAAGTAACATATAAAGGCAGACCTATCAGAATTACACCAGACTTCTCAGCAGATACTATAAAAGCTAGAAGATGCTGGACAGATGTCATACAGACCCTAAGAGAACACAAATGCCAGCCCAGGCTACTATACCCAGCAAAACTCTCAATTACCAAAGATGGAGAAACCAAGATATTCCACGACAAAACCAAATTTACACAATATATTTCCACAAACCCAGCATTACAAAGGATGATAGCAGGAAAGCTCCAATACATGGAGGAAAATTATACCCTAGAAAGAGCAAAAAAGTAACCCTCTTCCAATAAATCCAAAAGAAGATAGCCACACAAAGATAACTTCACCTCTAATAACAAAAATAACAGGAGACAAAAATCACTGTTCCTTGATATCTCTTAACATCAATGGACTCAATTCCTAAATTAAAAGACATAGGCTAATGTACTGGATACATAAATAGGACCCAGCATTTTACTGCATACAGGAAACCCACCTCAGTACAAAGACAGACTCTACCTTAGAGTAAAAGGCTGGAAAACAATTTTTCAAGCAAATGGTCCTAAGAAACAAGCTGAAGTAACCATTCTAAAATCTCCAGCCTGAGAACACAAAAGGAGGGACTCAAGGCTCCACCTGTATAGGTAGTTGAGGGTGGCCTTGCCAGGCATCAGTGGAAGTGGACAGCCTTGGTACCTTAAAGTTTGGATTCCCTAGTGTTAGGGAAATTCAAGAGCAGGGAGGTGGGAATGAGAGGATGGTGGGAGCACACCCTCATAGTAATTGGAGGAGGAAAGATGGGGTAAGGGGTTAGGCATCAGTGGAAGTAGAGGGCCTTGGTGCCTGAAAGTGTGGATCCCCAAGTATTGGGGAATTTCAAGAGCAGGGAGGCGGGAATGAGAGGATGGTGGGAGCACACCCTCATAGCAATTGGAGGGGGGTAAGGGGTTAAGCATCAGTGGAAGTGGAGGGCCTTGGTGCCTGAAAGATTGGATTCCCTAATGTTGAGAAATTTGAGAACAGGGAGGCAAAAATGGGAGGATGGTGGGAGCACACATTCATAGAAATGCCCAGAATTATATGGATTAGACATGATAGAGGCAGGCAGGCAGAAGACTAGATTCCAGAATTCAAACAAACAATTATCTTGATACTAAAATTTGTTTTGAGAATTGTATATTGCAGAATACATAGCCTTGGTGTATCTACTCATCAGGCAAGCTGAGCACACCTGCTCGAACCTCTGATGTCCTGGAATTCCAGCCAGATGCAGTGAAGACACAGTGTAAGAGGCTTGTCAATTAATTTTTCCCCCAACCCCTCTTCTAATATCTCAACACCAATAATCAGCTTGAAGAAGTTAATGAAGAGTCGGCGCCCCTATTCCCTGGGCTTGGGGACTGAGGTGGTTAATATTGGGCTGTCTTTCTAGGAAAAAGTAGTGGTTTTGGTGGAACAGGGAGGATTAGCTAGGATTTATTGCATAGCCATAACTTACTGGTAGAAATATGTATAATTGTTATTAAGATGAAGTTATAATTTCTTAAATGATACAAAATTTACTTTTATTTCAAATTTAAGGTTTTTATTGGTACGAGCTTCTTATTAATATAAAAGTGAGATTAATATTGTTACTCTCATAGGCATTGTACCTGTATAACACATTTAAGAATACAAGGCTTAGACCTAGTCCTTCTTTAACTTTTTAACTTATTTGAGATGGTTAGACTGTGAGTTAAGAGCCTATAGCAAATTCATGGCTTTGAGTTTATTGTTAGGGAGCTTTCTATATTTTCTTTAGAAATAGCTGAGAGGAGTTAACAGACAACAGCTCAGATAGCCTTACATGGATAGTTGATTTTCAAAACATCAGAAATCCACAGAGTTGACGTTACAAACATTTCTGTATTAATGTTCATTTTTATTAGAGACCTGTCTGCTCCTGGCAGCTTCCTGTCTTGGTTCTAAGAAGAAATTGAGCATCTTTGGAGTTATTCCAATTGTGGTGAGACAGCCACTAGGCAAGAATTGCCTCTTTCCATCTACAGACAAAATACTGTCCAGAAAAGGACATACTTGCAGAATAGTCGACTGATTATATCTGCCAAGACAGAGTAATCTGCCCTTAATAATTCTGCATCACTAGGTCTGTCAGATGATCCTGGGCCAGAAGGCTGAAGATCAGATGCTCCAACATTCTGTAGTATAGGGATTGTCTAGGTGTCCAGCGGTCTCTACAAATTGGCTATGTTTTAGAAGCTATGCTTTGTGCTTCCCATAATCTCAGTTAACTCATTCTGAATTTCTGATGGGGTTGAAAACTTATAGTATCATAGCCAATCCTTGCTATTTACTTTCAGAGAAAAGATTTGGAAGGATGGTTTTCAGCTGACATTCATTCTAAAGCCAAGAAAAAAAGCCATGTTCAGAACTAAGTCTTATTTAGAAAAGATGATAGAGGTTCTGCTTAGTCAACAGAATGATGGACTGGGTATTAGGTCTACCTTGCACCTTACTGATATAAATTGGTATAGTTATGCTCTAACTGTATTTTGAGAGAAAAGTTTTATTTTAACAGGAAGGGTAATATGTAGGAAGAGCTAAGGTGGGAGGAGTACAGAGAGGAGGAGTAAGGAGAGGAGGAGAAGAAGGAGAGGAAGAGGAGAACATGCCAACGAGCATGGACAAGAGTCCTTGGAGCTTCATTTAGACTGAGGAAGAAAGAGGAGGTGACCTGTTGGTTGTGGGAATTTGTTGGGAGCTGACTTTTAGCAGAAAGTGGCTATTAGCTTTGCAGCCATCTTGAGCCATATACCCTGACATGAGACTTGGATTACAATAGCCTACAACAGCTGAGCACACTCTGATAATCTTGGTTTAGATACCTTGGGCATGTGAGGTTAAAGGTGTGTAAGATTAAAGGTGTGTGAGATTAAAGGTGTGTGACTTAAAGGTGTGACTTAGAGATCAGATTTAGAGACAAGACCTAAGGGCATGATTAAAGGCGTGACCTGAAGTCATAGCTTAGAAGTGAGACATATAAAAGGCAGAGACAGACAGAGTAAGTAACAGATTACTTGACATTAGGTAGAAGACACTTGGCTCTAGGGAGAACATTTTGGAGTAACAGAGATTCAGACATTAGGAGTAGGAGTAGACATTAGACACAGCAGAGAGAAGACAGAGAAGCAGGCACTTGGAAGAGAACTTGGAAGAAGTAACTTGGAACTTGGAGGCACTAAGAACTAGGAACTAGGAACTCAAGACTTGGGACTTAGACCAGGAAGAGAGACTGAAGAATAAACGGGATTGAATCATACTCTGTCCGGTCTCCATTCTTCAAGTCCTCAATCTCTCTCTTGCTGAACCCTGACCCATGGACCAGAGCGGCAGCTTGGGCCAGGATACAGTGGCCGCCAAACTCAGGGCAGCCCGGGCCTCAACATTTTGCTTGGGCCACGAAATTTTTTTGGCTCCCATCGTGGGGCTAGTGTGGTCCCCGACCGGGGGGCTCCTTGTTCAGATTCTGAGTGCTGTGCTTTTAGAAGAAGGGCTCTGCTTACCTAATGATGAAATGGACTCAGAAATCATTGTATTTGAAGATGGGTCTGAGGAAAGGGCAATGTGTTCAGGCAGGTCTGCAGGCAGGGTGTGAACACTTACTTAGCACCTCAGGAACTCAAATGTAGCACTTGGCACAGGAATAAAATGGGTTACCACTCAGCAAGCTGCCCGGGACCAGCTTATGAACAGAAGCCACTACAGCATGACTGCTAAGCTCATGTGCAACTTCAGTAGGTCACAGCCAGCAACTACACTCCCTGGACACCAGGACACTCTGTCTGCCCTCTGCTTCATTCCATCCTTGTAGGGGGCGCTTCCTCCATGAGAAAGCACTAGTGCCTGAGGCTGGCAGACACATAAATAGGAATTGGATGACATGAAAAGAGTGTGTACTTCTTTAAGTCCTGTGCCTAATATGGGGCTCCAGTTCTCTCATCCAAAGACCAAAAAATCCAATTTCTAGTCATTTATTACCAGTAATCTCTCTACAAATACTTTATTTTTGACAATTTTATACATGTATATATCTTGATCATAGCCACCCCCAATTCTGCCCAGCACTTCCCCTCCCAACTTCATAGCTCTTGTCTGTTTCTTTTGGCTTCCAGAAGTCCCACTGCAGCATGCTGAAGAGTCAGGAGCACACACTCATTCCACAATAGCACTGGGCACCTTACTCAGAGCAACCGCTCTACTGTGCTAAACTGAACTAGTGTGGGGTTCAGAGAGGCCGGATGCAGAAGCCCCACCTGTACCTGCTGCAGTCTCTCCCTTTGCTCCTGGTCCTGAGCAGGGAGGCAGGAGGCCTTGCCTGGGTGACTGGGTCTGCCCTTCAGTGGACAGCTTCCTTCCTAGGCCAGACTCAGGAGGGACAGCAGATTCTTATTTGGGTTGGGAGTTGGGGACATGACCAAGAGGAGAGTTGGGGCTGAGAAGAGAAGCTGTGGTCAGCCCTGTGCTGAGATGTGGTGCATTTAGGGAAGGAAGAGGAGAAGCAGAAGTGTGATTTGCTCTCAGAGGTAAAGGGAAGGTTTTAAGGTCAGGTGAGGTCAGCTGCTGCTCTTCACAGGAGATGAGAATGAGGATGGAGAAGTGACCACTTACAATAGAGACCCCTGTCTTCTTTTCAAATAATAGGACTAGACCCCTCTGTTGTGATAGATGCATGGTTACTCAGAATAAAACCACATTTCCCAGCTTCCACTGCAGTCCAATGTGGTTATGTGTAGCCAGTGGAGGTAAGCAGAAGATTTCCAGGAGTGACCTAAAAGGGAGGGGCACACTTTATTCTGTAATTGTAGGGAGATCATGTAATGGCTGGATGTAGTGTAACTATGTGGGAGTGTAGCCTCATTGGACTCTGAGATGAACTTAGACTGGCAACTACTCAGGACATATCAGAAAGACCATAGTGTTACGCTGCTTAAATGAATTTCATGTAAAATACATTTTTTCATGTTTAAGTCATTTCATTGTGGAATGACACCATACTGTTTTCAGGATTAACAGTCAAACTTAATTCTAATCTGTAACAGTATTCGATCTAGTAACAAAGTTGGAGGCCACACAGTTAAGGCAAAAGGAGATGATACTGATGACGATGACAACGACGATGATGATGATGAAGGACTACTACTACTACTACGATGATGATACCCTCCTACACCTTTTGAGACAAAACTTACCATTCTGTCTCAGCCTTCTAAAGACTTTTATTACAGGCATTTGCCCCCACGCTCTGCTTCTCCTGCACTTTACAGTTTAAAAAGTCCTTCTAGAACCTTCTCTAGTTTGATGTCCACAGCTGCACTGTGCTCCTGCATACTTTCTTTTCACAGATGGAGAAGCTGGGAGATCAGTGACTAAACTCAGGTAGCACCATGGCCTCAGTGTGTAATGTCCCCTACAGGCCCATGTGTTTGAATACTTGGTCCCCAGATGGTGGCACTGTTCTGCAAGGTCACAGAGCCTCGCTGGCAGTAGTATCCTAAAGTCAAGGCTTGAAGGTTACAAGCCAGCACAATCCCATCCAAGTTGTCTGTGTTCTAGAGGTGACCATGCTGTGGCACCAACTCGTCTGCCCCTGGTGTGAGCAGGTCCTGTTACCATCTCTCCCAGAACATATGACATTCCCTCAAACCATACCTTGCTTCTCTTTGGTATTGTATCACAGTGGCCAGATGTCGCTACCCACGTCCAACCCGCGGAATAAGGCAACGACAACTGTGTTCTTCTTCAAGCGGTTTATTCAGCTATCCCTGTACAGCATGCTTCCTCTCTCTCTTTCTCTTCTCTTCTCCTTTCCCAGCTCCCACAGCCCCTTATATGCATTGCCTTGATCCTATCAGCAGCTGCCACAAAGTCACTAATTGGCCACTCTCAATCACTCGAGGTGGGGTGATTGGGTAACCACACCTCTCAGCACATACAACTCCATATATGGAGTTGTCTTTTCTCTCAAGAAATGCCTATGCCAAGTGCCACTTTGTAATGGTGAGAGTGGAGCCGCTTCCCACAGCCAGAAAACAGATATACCTGGAAAATGTACTGCAGACCTTCCACCTCCCTTGGTGCCTCAGCTGGATCTTATGAAAGCAGGTGGAATTCTGCACTAAAACCATCTGGTCCTGGGCTTTTTTTGGTGGGAAGACTTTTAATGATTGCTGCTATTTCTTTAGGGTCTATGGGACTGTTTAGATGGTTTATCTGCTCCTGATTTAACTTTGATACCTGGTATCTGTCTAGAAAATTGTCCATGTCATCCAGATTTTCCAGTTTTGTTGAGTATAGGCTTTTCTAGTAGGATCTGGTGATTTTTTAAAATTTTCTCAGTTTCTGTTGTTATTTCTTCCTTTTTAGTTCAAATTTTACTAATTTGGATACTATCTCTGTGCCCTCTGGTTAGTCTGGCTAAGGGTTTATCTATCTTATTGATTTTCTCAAAGAACCAACTCCTGGTTTTGTTGTGACTTTGTATAGTTCTTTTTGTTTCTACTTGGTTGATTTCAGCCCTGAGTTTAATTATTTCCCACCATCTACTCCTCTTGGGTATATTTGCTTCTTTTTGTTCTAGGGCTTTCAGATGTGCTGTCAAGCTGCTAGTGTATGCTCTCTCCCTTTTCTTTTTTTGGTATGATGAGCCTTCATTTTCAGTCACCAAAGGTAGACACTGATGTGGATGCCAGGAAGTGCATGCTGACAGGAGCCTGATATAGCTGTCTCCTTAGAGGTCTGCCAGAGTCTGACATATACAGAGGTGGATGCTCACAGCTAACCATTGAACTGACCATGAGGTTCCCAATGGAGGAATGGGAGAGAAGACTGTAGGAGCTGAAAGGGTTTGTGGCCCCATGGGGAGAGCAACAATACCAACCAACCAGAGCTCACAGGGTCTAAACCACCAGCCTGGGAGCACATAAAGACAGAGAGACCCATGGCTCCAGCTGTATATGTAGGGAAGGAGGGCATTGTCTGGCATAGGTGAGAGAGGAAGTCCTTGGTCTAGTGAAGGCTGGATGCCCAGTTTGGCAGAATTTGTGAGGGAAGGTGGGAGTGGGTGGGTGGGTGGGAGCACATCCTCATGGAGGCAGGAGGAGTGGGGATAGGATAAGGATTCCTGGGTGGGAGGGAAATGGGGAAAGAAGATCACATCTGAAATGTAAAAAATCCAATTAAAAAATAAATAATAAAATTAAAAAAAACAAAAAGAATAAATTATGAAAGAAAGAAAGAAAGAAAGAAAGAAAGAAAGAAAGAAAGAAAGAAAGGAAGCAGGTGGGCTGATTGTGGATGGTCGGGCTTTGTCTGAAGCTGGGTGAGAGACAGGGAAGGCCATAAAGCATATGAGGGAGAGAATTTCAGCTGTGGAGAACTTGCCTAGTATATGTGTCTCTGGCTTGCATCCAGGAAAACAAAACCAAATTAAAGCAAAAGGAAGAAAGTGGTTTTAAAAATTATTTTATTTATTTATTTATTTATTTACTTATTTATTTATTTATTTATGGTACAACAATCACCTTGTGGGTAAAGAAATTCTGCTGTTGTAAGGATGATATGGTGGCCAGGAGGCAGCGCAGCTATCAGAGAAGGCAAGAGCAGATGACCAGCTCCATGGAAGAGAAATCTGTTCATCAGTTGGCAGACTCAGGAGCCCATTCTAAAAGGAAGCAGGAGGCCTCAGATGGTTAGCTCAAGGCTGCTGAATATCCTGTGAACTTTATTTATTTATTTATTTATTTATTTATTTATTTATTTATTTATTTATTTCAGGCCAAGCTGGGAGTTAGAACTTTGCCACAACATATTCATTCTGCCTTTTCCCTTTAACTCCATTGTTTTGAGACAGGATTTCACATAGCTCCGGTTGACTTCAAACTCACAGTTTAGCTGAAGATGACCTTTAATCCACTTTCAAAGATTCGGAATATCAATATGTGTCACCACCCTTGCCTTCAGTAAGACTTAGCAGACTTCTTTCCAGACTTGTTTGAAATCCAGTTCTGAGTCCTGCCAGCAACACTGGGGCAGGTAAAAGCCCTCTTTTTGGTGACAGTGCACAAAGACCAAGTCCTGGGTTCAGGATGCTTACCCAGGTTCTCACTCCCCTTGCAAATGACCATATGTCTTCTACCTCTGTGTACTGTTTTTCCAGGTTCTGCTCCGGGGAGCAAGAAGCCCCAGAAGTCCCATTCTGTCCAGCCACCCATGGTCCCTGTAAGCTTGACTCGCCCACCCCAGCTTGGCTCTGGAGGCACATTAAAGCAAGCCTCAAATGCCTGCTCAAAGGGGGCCTGAGCCCCTCCCAGCTGTGTCTGCCCACTTGCTCTTTCTCTTCATCTCTGGTCTGGGATTCCTGGCTGTGCTCCCTGCCTTTCATAGTTGCTTCTGAATTCTCTGGTTTGGCAATACATCACATTCCCCTGTGGCTTTGGGGAACCTCTGGGTTTTGTTGGTCAGCCCTCTGCTGTGTCGCCTGCTCTGATTTTATGTACCTACTTGGTCCTTCATGAGGATCATTCTCTCTAGTGTGGGCTCTGTCAAATCCTATGGCAAAGCTGGGATTGGAAGTGGCCTTGCAGTGGCCTGTGGTACCCTAGTTCAGCCCCTGGCCCTAGTTGACCCCTGGGAAACACACACACACACACACACACACACACACACACACACACACACACACGGCACATCCCATAGCCCTCTCTGATTGTTCAGGAAGGCTCTACTCTCTCTACCTGCTAAGGATGCGGCTGAGAAGAAAACTAAAGCCCCCTGCCCTCAAAGAGTATCTGTGTGGAAGTCACAAAGTCTAGCCTATTAACTCCACTCACAAATGGTTGCCATCAGAAACCATTCCCTAACTAGTTTTGCAGTCTGTTCTCTATTAGAAGACAAGGACACACAATGAGCAAATGCAGTGATCCAGGAAGGACAGCAGTCCCAAGAGCTTAGATGAAGGCCCAGCTGTTGTGCCCCATGGGCAGTGATGGGATTAAGCTGAGTAATTCTTGGCTTTATTACCTGGTGAGAAAAAGCCTGCAAGGACCCAGGTAGTAATTGGGGAAGAGTGACCACTTCTAGGTGGGGCTTGCACCTGTGTGGCCCTGGAACTCTTTGGAGCTATAAGGTCTTGCTGCCCAGTTTTGGGACTTTACACTGGCAAGTGACTCCTAACCACATTGAAGTTGGAGAAGTCACTGGGCTGGTCTTTTTCACCAAGTGCAGAGGCGGCTACACTCCCAGGCTACAATGATAATCTTTGGTGATTTCTTCTTGTCAGTGGAACAGGCATTTGAGATGGAATACAAGAGCCTTCTGTCCCTGGGAAAGGTCTGTAGTCAAACAGCATACTCATTGATGTGAAACTACTTTTCCCTTTTAGAAAGAGGTAGCAGAGGCTGGCGAGATGGCTCAGTGGCTAACAGCACTGGCTGCCCTGGCAGAGAACCTAGTTCAGTTCCCAGAACCTACTCTGCAACTCAGAGTCACCTGTAACTCCAGTTTCAGAGGATCAAGTCATCTTCTTCTACCCATGGGCATTGTATACATGTGGTGCACAGGCATGCATGGAGGAACACACACACACACACACGCACACACACACACACACACAGAGAGAAACACACACACTGACAGAGAGACACAGAGACAGACAGAGACAGGAGAGAGAAAGAGAGAGGCAGAAAAACACAGAGAGAAAGTAGTAAGAAAATCTTTTAAAAGATAACAATAAAAAAGGAATGTAAGAAAATGAAATTACAAAGAGTTACTTTGACATATAAATCCTTTTTGATTGTTTTTCTACAGCAGAATCTTGCCATGTAGCTTAACTGAACTAATTCATGATTAATTCTCCTGGTTCAGTCTCCAGTATGCTAGGCATGTAGCACCATGTTTTGCTGCACATAGTCTTTTAAACTGTCCTAATTTCAAAAAATAATATTGTATGTATGGGTATTCTGTCTTCATGTACGTCTGTGCACCACATGCATGTATGCAGTGCCCACAGCAGCCAAAACAGGCATCAAATCCCCTGGAATTGGAGGGAACTGGTATATGGGTGCTGGGACTCAAATCCCAGTCATCTGGAAGTACAACCAGAGCTCTTACCTGCTAAGCCATCTCTCTAATCCCCTTTCCTTTTTGAAACAAACTCTTACTCCATTGCCCATGCAGGTCTCATTCTCTTGAGAATTAAACAAAAGCCAACAGGTCTGACTCAGCTATATCGCTTTATAAACTACCAGCTGTGTTTTTAATGTCTGAAGAGAAGTTTTTTGCATGGGAAAGAATACATGAAGACCTTTGTCTATTTACTTCTTTTGAACAATTAAAGGACTGTTTCATTGGATTCTGCTTGCACACTGTGTTACTTTGTGTCTCTGCTGGTGTTTTTACATTGTCTTTTTTGCTTGCTCTTTGATTAATGCTCAGTTACCTCACGAGGCCACTCAGTGTTTAATATCACTTACAAGCTTAATTAAATTAGCTTAGACTAGTTAAAGTAATTAACCAGCTGGTCATGAGGGATCAGGGCTGTAATTCCTGCACTGGGACACTGATGAGTTCTATGTTAGCCTTGACTACAATGTCAAATCCTACTCAAAAATCAGAACAAACAAAAATTTAAGAAAAGAAAGAAAAATTTAAAATTTAACATGTAAGCATTTACTATTTAACCTGCTGCTATCTTGGGGTTTTATTGCTGTGAAGAGACACCATGACCAAGGCAACTCCTATTAAAAGACAACCTTTAATTGGGGCTGGCTTACAAGTTCAGAGATTGAGTCCATTATCATCAGGACAGGAAGCATGGTAGTACACAGGTAGACAGGATGCTGGAGGAGCAGAGAACTCTGCACCTTGAAAAAAGGCAGCCAGGAGGACACTGAAAGTTTATACTGGGTGGAACTTAGGAGACCTCAAAGCCCACCCCTATGGTGCCATACCTACTCCAACAAGGTCAAACCTAATAGTGCCATTCCCCATGGGACAAGCATTCAAACACATGAGTCTATAAAGCCAAATGTATTCAAACCACCACATCTGTCTAAAGCTGATTGAAAATATCTAACAAAATATTCTACATTCAACATCTCACACTAAATTAACTCAATACGAATCAAGTTTTTAAATAATTTTAGGGAAATAGTGTTATTGCCAAATATGCCAATTATTTGAAAATTTAGAGAAAATAGACAAACTCTTAGAAAATATAGCCTACCAAATGCAAATAGAGGGGAAATGGAGCATTTATATAGTTACTAGAGAGTAAATAAGAAGTTACAATGTCTCACCCAAAAGAAAGCAGCAGAAACAGGGTATTTTTCTAGAAAGTTCTGCCATACATCCAAGAAACATGGATTCATTAGGAAAATAGCTCATTGGTAAAGCCTGTGTGAGACTTTGAGTTCATTCCTATTGGCAATTTTGTTTTTACAAGCCTAACACAATAAATTTATCCTCTAAACATAATGTTCACCATCACAAAGGCTGCCCTGTTGTGTTAATCGGCAATGTAAGAGCAATGTGGCAATTTGAAATATTTTTTTCTTAGTATGGGAACAAATCTCTCCAAGGTGTAATTAGAAAGAAGAGAAAGAAGCTTGGTGCAAACAAAATGACCCCTGGGGAAATTACAATCACAAGAAATTCAAACCTTTTACAGAAAAAAAATTATATTTTTTCCTTACAGTAAAACATTGGTATAAATATATTTGCACAATTTGTTAATATTTTCAGTGTAAAAAAAAACAATATGTGTCTCAGCTCTTTTCTCACAGTTTTGAAAAGGCATCTCTATACTTTTGAAAGTAGGTCAAAGAGCTGCTCAAGGGGCCAGAGTTGGATCAGTGGTTAAAGTGCTTGCTGTTTAATCATGGCTGGAGTTCAGATCTCAGGACACATTGAACACATATACCTCTGTAACTGCAGCTATAGTTGAATTCTTCCTATTGGTTTCTAGGGAGGAGTTCAGGGCTTGTGTTACTGCTAGGATTGTAACTGAAATAGTGATGTACAGAAAGATGGATTCTACTGACAATGGTGAGATTTTATTTATTCTCTTAGGGCAATGTACTGACCCTTGGTGAACTGGTACCAGTTTCACAAATTTCCTCCAATATTGAAACACTGAACCATTCCACCCTTCATTCACTCTGAAGGAAAGCTCCTCAGGAGGGAATGCAACTCGAAATGGCTCAAAATGGTCCCTGAAACTGATCAGATTCACTAGGCTCCTTGGCTGCCAGACAGCAATAAAAGCTGAGAGTCCCTCTCAGATGAAAGTAAGGTGAGCAGCAAAGAAGACTCTCCAAAGACCCAACCTCCTACAAGCTGTCTGGAAGAAGTTTAGACCAACTGAAGTACCTGGAAAGGACATTCTCCAGCCTGCTAAGCCATCTACAGGCTGTGCAGTTTCTCCAGGCTCCCAGCTTTTTGAGCTGTCACCCATGCTGGGTGGGCTTTGGTGGGCAGCTATCTGTGAGTCATTTCTGCTCCTGCAAGCAACCCCTCACCCATATTCCTATAAATAGCCCCAATAAAACTTATTGGTTCATCAAACAGGACTTTGGTGGTATGTGCATTTGGTCTGTCCTGGGTTCCTTATCCAAGGAAGAAAAAAGGTTTGTCACACAACAGTACCTACTAGGTTTTATAACTGTAAAATTCTATTTATTCTTTGTAATTAGCAAGCATATTGTGAGAAGATATTTGGAAGGGCACTCCTATTCTGTTTTCTGTAATTGACCCTGATGGGACAGTTTCCTAAAAGACAAATGTACTAGTCAGGACCAGCTGATCTATGTTGAGATGATTTAGGTAACCCTGTGCTCTGCCAGGGAACTGAGATAATGTAACAATTCATTCAAACTTCCCACTCGGGCAAGGGAGCACTCTGAAATCCTGGACCAAGTTTGGGTTGGGGAGAGCTTTCACCACCCAGAAACGTTGATTTGAATTCTTTCAGGTGACATCATAACCAGCTATGGAACCTTGAAGGCTGTGACTAGGGGCAACCCCTGAGTTAGCCATCATTCGTGAGGTTTCCTCCGAGGAGTTAGAGGCTAGGTTTAGGCCTGGTGTCTTAATAGTGCTTTACTAGTACGATTAGTCCGATTTAGAAATTTCGGGTAGCTGGTTACAGTGCAGCGCCCTAGAAGGATACTTCTGGGGAAGTATCTCAGAACTCAGAGTTTCCCAGAGTGGACCCTGGTGAACTGCCAACATCTGACTACCAAGCAGTTCTCCATGTGGCAACCGAAACAGCCTGGGGTGGAGGTGAAGCCCGAAGCTTCAAGAAAAGCTCAAAAACGAAAGTGTCAGGATAGCAGTGGGACAGAGACAGATTCTGAAGGTTTGGGACAAAGTCCAAAAACCAAATGCAAGGATGGAACAGAAATGCTATTTAAAGAACCCGGAAAGGCTTGGAAGAAGACCCCTCAGAAGCAACAAGACCTCGAGCTTGAGAAACACCAGCCAGGCAAGGGTCAGGTACAGAAAGCCCAGGAAGAGAGTCCAAGACAACTAAAACCCATAGAGGGTACCAAAGGGCCTCCAGAGCAGGCTGTGCCTGAGGGGAAGCCTGCTGATGCTCGCAAGGGTCGCAAGCGTCCCTACTCCACCATGGAGGAAAAGGAACAAAGCCCCCCAAAAGAAAAGCACGGAAGGTTGTCACAGAAGAGAGATCCAGAGAGAGGGGGGAGGTGTTCAGAGGAGACATCCATTACACAAAAGAAAGATGGTGTAAACCATGGGGGAAGAAGGGGGAACAGCTTGGAGCCTGACTTACCGGGAACACCAGCTCTAACCATCCTGGATAGTGGCAGAGGTGGCAGGTTACTCCCCAACAAGATGGCAGTACTTGCGGCAGAGGAAAAGCCTCTCACAAACCTAGAAAAGGGCAGAGAAGTGGATCAAAATTTTCATGTTACAGAGGACACGGAAAAGGAAATTAGGAGTGCCCTGGGTCCAGGACCCCAAGAGGAAATCCTAAGTAGGGGATTCAAATTGCAAATCACCCGAAGAGATATCCAGACCCTCAAGAATGGTCAGTGGCTCAATGATGAGATCATCAATTTTTATATGAACCTTCTGGTTGAGAGAAACGAAAACCAAGGCTACCCCGCTCTTCATGTGTTTAGCACTTTCTTTTACCCCAAGCTAACGCAGAGCGGTTACTCTTCTGTCAAAAGATGGACTCGAACAATTAATCTCTTTGACAAAGAAATGATCCTGGTGCCTATTCACCAGAGGGTACATTGGAGCCTGGTGGTGATCGATTTGAGAAAACGAAGTATCGTATACCTGGATTCCTTGGGACAGACGGGAAAAACTATCTGTGAGACCATCTTCCAGTATTTACAAAATGAGAGCAAGACTCGAAGGAACATCGAGCTGGACCCTCTGGAGTGGAAACTATACAGCATGTCCGCAGAGGAGATTCCTCAGCAACTGAATGGGAGTGACTGTGGCATGTTCGCCTGTAAATATGCGGATTACATCGCTAGAGACCAACCTGTCACCTTCTCTCAGCAGCACATGCCCATCTTCAGGAAGAGGATGGTATGGGAAATCCTGCACAGTCACTTACTTGTAACAACACCCACCTGACTGCTGTGGTCACCAGTGGTCCCTGTACTTTTCTACCGTCCTAACTTGGGATATCCAACTGCTGCCCGAATGCCACCTCTAGGATGCATGCAAGGACTGCAGGCTTAGACACTGCTGCTGTCCAACCCACAGGAGACCATGAGCAATACTGTGCAATACTGTTTTAATGCTGGATTTTTTTAAATTGCTGTTTTTTGTTTTATTTTGTCTTATTTTGTTGTGTTGTGTTTTTTATTTGTGTTTGTTTTTTTGTGTTTTGTTTGGGTTTTATTTTTTAATTTTTGTTTTCTAGTTTGTGTTTTGTTTTTGTTGTTGTTTTGTCTTTATTTTGTTTTTAGTTATTGCTTTTTGTTTGTTTGTTTTTTGTTTATTGTTTGTTTGTTTGTTTGCCAAAGCCGTGTGCCACTGCAGGCTCACTTTTTTTTTTTAAACTTTTTTTTTCCATGAGACTCTTCAGGAGTCACAGGGATTCGAACTTGGAAACATTTTATTTTTGTTTTATTTTGTCTTATTTTGTTGTGTTGTGGTTTTTATTTTTGTGTTTGTTTTTTTGTTTGGATTTTATTTTTTGATTTTTGTTTTCTAGTTTGTGTTTTGTTTTTGTTCTTTCTTTATTTTTAGTTATTGCTTTTTGTTTGTTTTTTTGTTTGTATTTTTGTTTGTTTGTTGTTTGGGTTTTGTTTTTCATTGTCTTGTTTTTTGTTTCTGTTATTGCTGTTTGTGTTTGGTTTTTGTTTGTATTTTTTCCCATGAGACTCTACAGGAGTCACACGGGATTCGAACTCGGAAACGTTTTAACGTTTTAGTTTTATTTTATTTTGTCTTATTCGTTGTGTTGTGTTTTTTATTTGTGGTTTTTTTTGTTTTGTTTTTGTTTGGGTTTGATTTTTTTGATTTTTGTTTTCTAGTTTGTGTTTTGTTTTTGTTGTTGTTTTTTTCTTTATTTTGTTTTTAGTTATTGCTTTTTGTTTGTTTTTGTTTGTTTTATTGTTTGCCAAAGCTGTGTGCCACTGTAGGCTCACTTTTTTTTTTAACTTTTTTTTTTCATGAGACTCGTCCAGAGTCACAAGGGATTCGAACCCAGAAACGTTTTATTTTTGTTTTATTTTGTCTTATTTTGTTGTGTTGTGTTTTTTTTAATTTGTGTTTGTTTTTTTGTTTTTGTTTGGGTTTTATTTTTTAATTTTTGTTTTCTAGTTTGTGTTTTGTTGTTTTTTCTTTATTTTGTTTTCAGTTATTGCTTTTTGTTTGTTTTTTTTTGTTTTGTTTTGTTTTGTTTTTTTGTTTGCCAAAGCCGTTTGCCACTGCAGGCTTGCTTTTTTTTTTTTTTTTTTTTAATATTTTTCCCCCCATAAGACTCGTCGGAGTCACACGGGATTTGAACTCGGAAATGTGGACACGGTCCGCCACCAGAGGGCAGGCGATAAAGCCGTGCTCCACCCTGGGCTCACTGTTTGTATTTTTGTTTGTTGATTTTGTTTGGGTTTTGGTTTTTGTTAGTTTTTTTTTTTTTTTTTGCTTCTGTTTTTGTTTGTGTGTTGTTTTTTGTTTGGGTTTGGAGTTTTGTTTTGGTTTCTTTTTAGTTGTTTCTGTTTGTTGTTTGATTTTTGTTTGTATTTTTGTTTGTATTTTTGTTTATTTGTTTTTGGGTTTTGTCTTTTGTTTGTTGTAGTTTTGGGTTTGGTTTTGGTTTTATTCTAAGTTGTTCTGTTTGTGTTTCTGGTTTTGTTTTGGGTTGTTTTTTGTTTTTATGTTTGTGTTTTTGGTTTTGCTCTTTCTTATTTTTTTATTTATGTTTTTGGTTCTGTTCTTGTGTTTTGTTGTTGTTTTGTATGTTTTTTCTGTTTTTGTTTTGTTTTTGTCTTCCTGACCCCACCACAGTGATTATTTTTCTTGACTCACTGCAAACCTTGACCATTATCATTTTCCAATCCTCTTGCCCTTGTTCGAACTGTCTATTTCCCAAAGGAATGTCCATCCCAGTGCCATTCCCTGCTGACGATGAGGAGGGACATCAGCAGGAAGAGGCAGAAGCTGTTCACTGGCATCTACAATGATGGAGTCAGATGCTCTTCAGTTAAAGCTGGGGGTAGTAGTGGTGTTTTTTTGTTTGTTTGTTTTTTTGTTGTTGTTGTTTTTTATTCTTGAAAATAGTATATGAAATGAAAATGAGTTGTACAGATCGGTGCTGTTCTGATCCACCGTACTCTACTGGACTTGTACAGGATGTAGATCTGCAGCCAAACTACTAACTGGACTCCAGGACTATTAAGAAAAGCGCCATGGTCATTAAAGACTCATTCTTTCCCAGACCTGCCTTAGTTTTGGAAGTTGATTTGTAGTAACTACAATGGCAAATGTCCATTTTTATCTCAGGTCTCACTGAATACAAACCCCATCTAGGGTTGTATTGAATTTTTCTTTTCAATTCTATTTAAAATTTATTCTTAAAAAGTTTTGGTATCTATTAAGATGAAATTAAGATTTTTTTTCTCATTAGATTAACATTCCCACTGTGGAAGTTGGGGATTTGGTATTTAGGGTTGATACCAACAGTTATAAAATAACCTATTTTACATGTGATAGTTTGTATTTAACTTTTCTATTCATTAATTATGGTTGTGTTTATGCAATTTTTACTCAATAAAGTTTAAAGTTATTTAAACATTTCACAAGTTCTGGTGTCTCCTGTTTCTTTTATGGGGTGGTAATAAAACCTGGGTTGTGAGGTGAAAGCTGAAAGCAGCAGGTGTGAAGAGCTTGACTCACCAACTTAAGCCTTGGATGCACTGTGCATATCAGTGATTGTTATTCTGTTCTGGGCCTCTGCAATGGAGTTAGAATGTTCCAGAGAGCACCCACTCCTTTATCTTGTGATATAGAGGGAGACTATAGGTGGAGTTTAGTTGAGCAGTGTCCAGCTGAGCTGTAGAGTGATAGCAATGGAAAAATGTATTGATGCACACAGCGACACTTGTCATTGAAGCTGCTCTTCATTACTGTAAAGGGAACTCAGGGAGGTCCATTGCTCACTGCTGCCACAGACTGAGACTGACCCTGGAAAAGGAAACAGTATCTTCATAGTTTTGCTCAGATGTAGGGAGAGAAAATGTCTCAATTGTCTTTTGTCTATAGCAAAGAGATGATGTATAGAAAAGTCTACACAGAGTTGGGGGAATGGCTCAGTTGGCAAAGTACCTGCCAGTAAGTGTGAGGATCCAAGTTTCACCAAGAGCCCCATTAAGATAAACCATGATGGGTGCCATGAGAAGGAAGAGACTGGGTTCTTTATGGCACAGTCGTTTTCCATATTTCTTTCCTCCAGCCCTCCTCCTTCCTTGGGAGTATGATTTTTCCTAATCAGCCATTCTTGCTTTTTATGCAGGTGGAAGTCTCTAATCGATTGCTTGAGGACAGAAGATCCTAGAAATCCCCCCAAGGGTCTTCTGAACCTTGTTACCATCCACTATTAGTGGTGTCTATTTCCAAAGGCGTAATGTGTACACTTTCCTAAAGAGCATCACATGAACTGGAGCTGTGGGTGAAAACCTGAAGCTTGGTGGTAGATGGGAGAGCTTACCCACTTATGATGTTTAAGTCTACATGTTCAGTCCTCAGGACCTGCAAAAGGAAGAAAAATAGGAGTTTGGAGCAGTAACATACATATTGAAGGAAGTTTTTTCCATGTCAAATAGGTAAATAAAAATTACAAATTAAAGTGCAGCAGAATTTTCCCTGTCCAGAATTTAAATATTATTGCAACAAGTAGCCTGTGATTGGACAGGGAAATGTCAGGTGGATGTAAGATTTGGAGAGACAATGTGTAACACAGGTGAAGGAAAGGAAAATGGAGGACAAACAGGACAATTCAGATTCTGTGTGGCTTTAAACAGCCACAAGTAGCCATAATATCATCTAGGGATAGAATAACTGGGGTAACTTGTTGAGTCTAGGTGGGCAGCTTGTATCATTATCAGTTGGCCCTGAATTGATTCTGTGGGCATCTTGTGAATTGAGAACTTACCTATATAGAAATCTGACTGATTAATTATAAGCTTCTAGAGTTTTGATTTACTGGATTACTGGGATTTGGGCTACCGAACACAGTGGAGGGACAGCTGAGACAGGACAGGCAGCTCTGAGGCAGGAGAACTGAAAAAGGGAAGACTGCAGACTGCTAACCAAGAGGCAGCGTGACTGCCAGGCAGAGAGTAGGTGTGTATAGTGTTGGAACTTGCTGTTCATTTGTAATATTTCCTGCAACAGGTGATGAATCAAGGTGTTGGGCAAGAATCCACTAGAAATATAAGATCATTGGCCTGAGAGAGTTTTATCTTTTTAAGTGAGTAGCTGGTTAGCTCTGAGAGGAGTCACATGGACTCAAGTGCAGGAAACTTGAAACACAGAAGGCTCTGAGGGACCCTGCTGTGGGACTGCAGGCTGCTCTGAGTCAGAGACAGGAGAATGAAAGCTGTCTACTTCTTGAGGCAGAGACTGATTGTACTGTGAATTTATAAAACTGGGGTTATTGGCTTTTAAGAAAGATTTACATACAGATTTTGCCCAATGCACATGGGGAATTTTGCCCGTGGTTTGGGACTAGGATAAGGAAAATGAGTCAGTGAGTCCAAGTAGAGCGAGCAGTGATAATTACCGGCTATGCTCAGGTATTAATTATAAATGTCCATGGCTCCAGGCAGAGAGCCAAACAGATAGATAGTGTAACAAGATGGCTGCTTTAGGCAGAGAGCTTAACAAGTAAAAACTATCTGCTTCTCATAGACTGGTATTAATGAAAATTTAAACTAATTGCTGTAAAGATGGTATAAAGATATGTTGTTCTGATGGGTCTAGCAGGATGCTCAAATCTGTCTAATGTGGGCTCCACGAGAAATTTAGGTTCAAATCCTGGTTTGACTAACTGCCTGCTTATAAACAGGTATAAATAGAAGTGTGAATCAAGTGCTTTAAAGATGGTGTAAAAATAAACTGCTCTAATACGCCTTACAGGACACTCAGATTCTGTCTAAGGTGGCATCCATGGGAATTTTGGGCTATTATCCTGCTTGGCAAAATAGAAAAGGCCTAAGAATAGGCACATACAGTATTTTAGTTTACTTCATTTTTGTATTCTTTTAATTTTCAAGATGAGTGTAATTTAGTGTTTTGTGGTTATATTATTCCTCTGGGAAAGAGGTCGATACAAATGTTTTTCTGGCTACCGGCTCAGAGATATGCTGACTTGGGAGGAAGGTTTGTCCTTGCATTATTTATGGAAGGTGATCAGTGTCTATGCAACTTCCAGAGTAATATTGATCAGATGTCACCGAGGGAGACCCCAGAGAACTAGATTCCAGAGAACCAAACAAAAGATTATCTTGATGATACTAAAAATTATTTTTGAGATTTGTGTATTACAGAATCTACAGCTTTGGTGACTCTCATTGTCAGACATGCTGGACTGACCTGCTGGAATTACTGATATCTTGGAGTTTCAGCCAGATCCAGTCAGGACACAGACATCAGAAACTAAATCAATTGTTCTTAAGGCCACCCAACTCCTTATTTTCCCTACCTTCCCTCACCCCCCTTCAAAATATCTCAACACCCATATTCTGCTTGAAGAAGTTATGAAGAGTGGTCGTCCCAGTCCCTGGGCTTTGGGGCTGGAGGTGGTTATTCTAAGGTTGCCTTTCTGGGAAATTTAGAAGTGGTCATAATTGGAACAGGGAAGAAATAGCTAGAATTGATTGTGTAGCCATAATCTCATTTGGTAGAAACCTTTATAATAGTTACTAAGTTGAAGTCATAATTCCTCCTTTGGTAGAGAATTTCTTTTGATGCAGAATCAAGGTATCACTGGTCTAATTTCTTCTACTGATACCACAAATTTAAAAGTACAAGGCTTAGACCCTGTTCTTCTATAACTGTTATTATAAACTCATCTGAGACGTTTAAGCCTGTGAGTTAAGGGAAAAATAGCAAATTCATGGCTTTAAGTTTCTTGTTAGAGTATTTCAGATATTTTAATCAGGAATAGCTGACGGTAATTAATGGACAACAGTCCAGATTATTTACATAGGCAGTTGGTTTTCAAAAAACGTCAGAAATCCACAGGATGTGACATTTAATGTTATTTATTCACTTCTCTTTGAGACAAATCTGCTCCTAAGAGCTTCCCATTCATGGATTCAAAGGAGCTGCTGAGCATCTGTGTCTCCTGGTGAGGTGGTGCATTGCGGCTGGGTGGCCACTGGGCAGAAATTGCCTGTCTCTCCTGCAGACCTGTATGGTCCTTAAGAAGACACAATGTTCAGGTTAGGACAGCTTAGTTCTGACAAGACAGAATAGGCTAGTCCTTAATAATTCCTGTTTCTCAACGATCTGTCAGATGATCCCGGGCCAGAAGGCTGCAGACAGATGCTCTAACTTCCTGACTTACTGGGGCTGGATAGGCAGCCAGCTGTCTCTACAACTTGATCAGTTCTGGAAGCTGTGTTGGACTTCCTATACATTTTCAGTTAATGATGATCATTCTCAGATTTCTAACAGGGTTGAAAGACCACTTGTAGTCTCATAGCCAACCCAGGTTATTTACATTGAGAGAACAGATTTGGGAGAATGACAATAGTTGTGTTTAATTTATATTTGAAAGAAAAGTGGCTTTTATTTTTTTTTATTTTTTATCTAAACAGAAAGGATGATATGTAGCAGAGTTTTCCCTGTCCAATTAATTTAAATATTAACACACAAGGAGTCTGTGATTGGACAGGAAAAAGGGAGGCGAGGCTATGAGTTGCAGAGACAGGGAGTTACTTGGGTGAAGGCAGGGGAAATGGAGGACAAACAGGACAATTCAGATTCTGTGTGGCTTTAAACAGTCACAGGGAGCTATAATATCATCTAGGGATAGAATAATTGAGGTAACTTGTTGAGTCTAGGTGGGCAGCTTGTATCATTATCAATTGGCTCTGAATTTATTCTGTGGGCATCTTGTGAATTGAGAATTTATTGATATATAAATCTGACTGATTAATTATGACCTTCTAGAGTTTTGATTTACTGGGTTGCTGGGATCTGGAACTGCCGAACACAGGGGGTGGACACCTGAGATGCTACAGGTGACTCTGAGGCAGGAGACCCAGAGAAGGGAAGACTGCTGACTGGGGTTAGTCAAGAGGTGGCAAGAATACAGGGCAGAGAGCAGCAGGGTGCAGTGCAGAAACTGCTGATCATTTGTAAGATTTCTCAAAACACTAAAGCTGAGCTACACTATAATACTGGCTTTTTAAAAATAAAACTTGCTGTAAAACTAATTTAGTGGTTGAGAGCCAATGTCATTTTTATTCAGTAAGACAGAAAATAAAAATCAATAACCACACCTCCTATAAAGAAGACAAGTGTCGTATCATGAAATGTGTTAGTTTTGTTTTTCTGAGAAAGGGTCTTATTCTTCAGCCCTGGCTGGCTTGAAACTTGCTGTGTTGCTTAGAATTCACAGAGATCAATGTGTTTGATTCTCCTCTTGAATGCAGGGACTAAAGGCACATGCCATCAGTCCCAGCATAAAATATCCTGATTTTTATTTAGGTGACGATCTAACTGGTTTATTTCAAATTGAAATGTATTCCTAAAATACTTCAAAATACAAGGCATTGCAAAGTGGCTTAAAATTAAATCTTAATGTTAGATACTAAACTGTTATGAAAATTTTTATACAAATGACTACTATCTTTACATTCAAGATGCTATTGAAGGAAGGAATTCTTTAGTCATGTAATTTCCTTCCTTCCTTCTTTCCATTCTTCTGCCTTGGAGTTTCTTTTATTGTGAACAGACACTATGACATGGCAACTCCTATAAAGGAAAACATTTAATTAGGGCTGGCTTACAGTTCTGAAGTTTAGTCCACTATCATCATGGCAGGAAACATGGTGGCACACAGACAGACATGGTGGTGAAGAAGCCAAGAGTTCTACATCTAGATCAGCAGGCCCGAGGAAAAGAATGCCACATTAATCCTGGCTTGAGCATCTTAAACCACAGAGCCTGTCCCCAGTGACAAATGTCCTCAAACAAGGCCACACGTCCTAATAGTGCCACTCCCTATGTGCCTATGGGGGCCATTTTCTTTCAAACCACCATTATTCCTTCCTTCCTTTCTTCCTTCCCTCCTTCCTTCCTTCCTTCCTACCTTTCTTCCTTCACTCCTTTCTTTCTCTCTTGATTTCTTCATTTCTCTCTTTCATTTTTTTCCTTTGAGACACAGTCTCTCTATGTACTCCAGGCTATACTGGAACCTGCTTTGTAGACCAGGCTGGTTTCATACTCAAAGATTTTTCCTTGCCTCTGTCTCCTGTGTGCTAATATTAAAGGTGTGTTCTACCATGTCCAAGGAAGCAACCTTCTTAATGGACCAGTCAGGCCTGAAACACCCACATTTGACACAAAGAAAAAGAGGAGTATTGTTCTATTTATTAATAACTGTGTACTTGACACTGCCTAGAAGACTTCAAAAGAACAAGTCTCAACTGTTTGAGTAATTAGCTTTATCAGTTGGTCTGTGGACATGCAAATGAGAGCTTGTCTTCATTATCTTAATTGATACAGGACACCTCAGCCACTGTGGGTGGCACCATTCCCTGCGCAGGTGGTCCTGGGGTGGACAAGGAAGCGAGGTGAGCATAGCTGGGACATCATCCCTCCACGGTTCTTCCCTTCAGGTTCCTTCCGGCCCTGACTTCATTCAATGATGGACGTGACCTAGACATATAAGCCAATCACACCCTTTCTTCCCTGGGCTGATTGTGGTCATAGCTGTTTATTACAGCAGCAGTAAGGAAACTAGGACACATATGTTTAAGAAGAAGTTACAATGAGGCAAAAGCAAAGTAGGCTATTAGGTTTCTTCACAAGTTAAAGAAGTAGAACTGCCTGTTTCTTTGAAGTCATTCTTCCACATCAATTATTTTATGTAACATGTATTTAAACACACATAGATAAGCAATAGTGAGGTTCCAAAACAAGTTTTCAAGTACATCTGTTTTTCTTCAGTGCTGGGACTGAATCCAGGACCTCAGACATGGGGCATAAGCACTCAGCCATCCTCCAAAACAACCCACCAGTAACAACAAAAAAGTCTTCCAATCACGAAAATGAAAAGATAAAAACAAAACGTCAATTCTAGTGGAATATCAAGCACATATTTCAAAGCAGAGCATGATCATGATATAGGCTGCTTGTAGCTGGTCATTTTCAAAGTAAAAAACTTGGCCCAACAAATCTGTGAGTCTTACTAACCTCACATAACTAGGGTATTCCCTAATGGGAATTCCTGACAATTCAAAAGCTCACTCTATTAATTTAGACTTGAGGAGTTTAACACCAGTATGTCAAACTTTAAGGGATTTTACAACTCATCGGCCTATAGTTATTTGTTTCTTGTACCCATGCTTGTCTTGCAATGCTCCAGGAAGAATTAAAAACAATCCTGTAAAACCTCCAGTAAAAGTGAGATCTCAACTAACAGCAGTCAATATCACTCCAGTTAACATCTGTATTAATGGCATACAGAAACAGTAAAAATAATGTATTGAGGTGTCATTCACATACTATAAAATAAAAAGTTTCCAGGGAGGCATCTTTCTATAGCTCATGCTAACCTTGAACTTAGAATCTTCCTGACCCAGTCTTCTCAGTGTTAGGATTACAAGCCTATGCCAGCACACCCAGTTTAGTTTTCTCCAAAAATATATTTTGAATGCTAGGCATTTAAGTGGACATTTCTGATTTTGTTAGAGACTCCTTTGTGTTTTTCTGGAAACTGTCTTATGAGAGGATGTTTTGCTGAGAACAGACGTGTTTTTCTGGAAACTGTCTGGCGAAATGGGAGGTGATATTTTTCCGGAGCAGAGCTTGAGAAGACACATAATGTTTGAAATGAGTATAAGTGTAACCCAACGGTCAGTGGATGATGCTCTGGCATTGGTTCACCTTGCAACTCTTTGCTGGTCTTCGTTGGGCTTCTCTGAAGCTGGTCTTCACTGACATAGCTCTTGCATTGGTTCATTTCTTTCTTGACTTTGGAGAGAGAAATACATCAAAGAACTTCTGGTGGTATTCCAGGTGCTTCTTGCTGCTTCCACTGACTCTCGTCAATTGATCAGCTGGCAGAGCCTCAAGGTTTCCTCTGGATGGAGCCAGTGCTGCTGATTTGCCTTTGATGTTTGCTGAGTGGACTGGACTGCTGACTATGAAGATTGGAATCACCCCAATGAACTATTTCTAAACAGATTCATAACCCTGTTTTCTATTAACATTTCTTTCCCCCTACCTCTGGTGGGTGGTGGGCTAGAAGAAAGGTTGAAGCATTTAGGAGCCATCATTAAAGTAGGTTTTGAAAAAAATCTAAGCCTAGAAGGCACGGTGCCTCATGTCTTTATTCTCACTACTCAAGAAATAGAGGCAGTTGGATTTCAGTGAGATCATGGCAAGCATGGTATACATAAAAAGATGTAGGACAGTCAGGACTACATAGAGACATTGTCCTTCAAAGAAAAAAATAAATTAAATATGATTAGCTAAGTAATTTACTTAATGAATCTTGATGAATGTGATTAATATTTAAGTAAGTTACTATTAGTGTCACAGGTACCTAGAGAGTGCTTTTGCTATAAAGTATTGGCACGTTCTTTGGGCTCCCAAGGCAATAAAAGCCTGGCGCCTTTACCTTCATCTCTATTTGTCCCCCTTACTCTGAACACTTCAGCATCACATGCTTTAACTCAGTGTTAGCTATGCTGAGTATTAAAGAAATATCTGTTTAAAGACCAAGGCTACCTAACCTGTCTTTAATAGTTCAAGAAACAGAAGTATCTTATAAAAGCTTACATGATGCCCTGTTCTGAACTCTAAAAGGGTGCCTGAATGTCTCCAGACATGGTTTTCAATCTGCAATTATCTTGAATTCCAGGAACAGCAGTGCCTCAAAGACAGTGACAACTTCTATATGTCATATGGAAGCAGAGCTCAGATAATGGTCAACCAGACCACAGAGATAAAGACCAACCAGGCCACACAGTGACCAAGCCTGCTTAGCCATGCTTTTTAACCACTTCCTCTATATAAAACTACAGTTCATATCAGTGCCCTGGTGATGGACTTGCAGTCAGTGAGCCCCTTCATCCTCACCTCCTAATAGAACCACATTGCTTAAGCTGTCTCTGCCTGTCACCACTAGGTGTCTCTGTAATTGGTGTGGCAGGAGGCTGAGTCTCCTTCCATGGCACTCCCAGAGCTCTTGCCATCCTCCACTGACATCACCATGACAGCTTTGCCTGCATTCCTCTAGCAACTACTCATGTTGAGCGTCCCTTCTGTGCACCTGTGCTCACCGTCTCTGAAGCCAACTTCTCCGCATGTGCAGTGATCCACTGGGAGTTCTGCCTCCTCACTGTGAGCCCCAAACTCCCACTCCCACTCCCACTCTCTCTCGGAGGCCTGTCTCCAAGACTCTGCCAACTGGACAGATGAGTGTGATGTCCCAAGAAGAAACTGGTTAGTATTCCAGTAGTGTCAGGGTCAATCTTGACTCACAAGTGGTAAGAAAACATCAGTAGGAGTATTTGTCCCAGTGTTCAGAGATGCAAGAGCAGTTTCTTAATGAAAACATTATAAAGCCTTTTAGAACCAGCTTCAAAATGAACTATACAACATTATTTGAAATAATAATTAATGTAATAATCACCTATTATTTCGGTGTTATTTATAATAATTTTATAAGAATTATTTATTATTTACAAATAATATAGTTATTATTATTCTTATTATTGTCAGGGTCTTACTATGTAGCCCTGTCTGGCCTGGAACTCACAGAAATTCACCTCCATTTGTCTCTCAAGGTCTGGGATTATACGCTAGCATCAACATGCCTTGCAGCAATTCTCTGTGCCACTCAATAGCTGCTTGATAAGGTCCTTTTATGTTATATCATTATTTTGGAAGAAGAGATAGATTTATTTTGTCTAGCGCTAGACTGAAACTCTAGAATATATGTAAAGTACTTATAGAAAACACCTAACAGGGTCCTACCACAGTGATAATAGAGTGAACAGCTAGGTAACCAATTCAGATTTCATGGAAACATTATGAAATCTGTCAAGAATAGAGCTTTTCTCTCTGAACATCCTTTTAACTTAAAAACATCAAACTGACAACCTATGGTAATTCATGGCTCAACATTGATCAATATCTTCTCAGCAATTACAGAAATGGCCTTGTCATTTCAAACACAATCTCTGACATAAATCAATACTTAGTAGCTCTCAGTGTTAATGAATGAGATTTTACATTTTTATTGAATGAAACATAGCAATGTATGGAAGGATTGCACAAATCAATGAGCCCATATTTTCTAGAAGACTTACACAAGATGCTGGAGAGCTGGCTTAGCTGTTAAGAGCACTCTCTGCTCATCCAGAGGGCCTGGGTTCAATTCCTGGAACTCACATGGTAGTTCACAAGCAACTATAGCTCTACTTCCTGGGATCAAATACCTTCTTCTGTGTACTGCACGCAAGGGGTGCATAGATACGCACAAAGGTAAAAACACCTATGTACATAAAATAATAAACATTAAAAAGTTTCTAAAAGACCACTACACATTTAAGAACGTTAAAATTGTGTGCATCCTTTAAATGTGAGTCATTCAGATGCAGAATATAACCAGACCTGCAAGCTCACTGGTGGGGTTTATCAGTGACTGGAATTCACTTTAAGAAACTATCACTCCCAAATAAAAATGTTCTAAAACTTCATTTTCCCCTTTGATAAGGGTTTTTCTTCATTTCACCAGTTCTAATTATGTGCATTTGGGCAAGCCTGTGTGTGGGTATGTGTATGCATGTGCTGTTACTCACAAAGGCCAGAGGTATTGGGGTGCCCTGTAACTGGAGTGACAGGAGGATGTAAGCCACCTGTAATGGGGACCAGAAATGACCTCTGATCCTCTGCAAGAGCAGCATGGCTTTTCATTGCTGAGCCATCATCTCTCTAGTTTCCTTGTTTGCTTTTTGAGACAGGGTGTTTACTATGTAGATAAGGCTGGGTCTATCCATGTTCTAAAACAACCTTTACACTAGCTTGTTATAAAATAGTATGAATTAGATGTTAGATTATAATTTTTTCTCATGTTTTACCTATAATTATTTTATGTGCATTGGTGTTTTCCTGCAATGTATGTCTGTGTGAGGGTGGTACTAGTACCCTTGTACTGAAATTTCAGACAGTGTTGAGCTGTCCTGTGAGTGCTGGGAATTGAACTTGGATTTTTTGAAAGAGCAAAATTTATTCTTAACTGCTGAGCCATCTCTCCAACCCCAGATTATAATTTCTTATAGTACCGCAATTAAAATAGCCTAATGTCTTATTATTGCACAGACTTCTTCTGGTAGACCAAGAAATACTGATTGCAGTCAGGAAAGTGAGGACATATTTTCGTTTGTTTTGTTTTTTAAACTTAAAAACCCCGTGCTTATTCGTTTGTTTTATGTGCCTCTTAGAGTGTGTGTGTGTGTGTGTGTGTGTGTGTGTGTGTGTGTGTGTACACATGTGCCATGGCTCTAAGGTGGAGGCAGAGGACAGTGTATTGAAGACAGTCCTTTACATGCACTACATGGATTCTGAGACCAAACTCAGAAGAGCCTTGGTTGCAGGCACCTTTACCAGACTCTCTTGCCAGCCCCGCTTTCTCCTCTTACTTTCTTCTTTGGTAGGTATATTGCCTGAAAAGGAACAGAACCAAACCCTTTAAGATTTGGTGCCACAGGTTCTCCGGCTGTCTTGAGGGCAACATTCACAGCCCATCACTCTTTTGAAATACAACCTTTCTATCATCTACCACACCACTTTGAAAATAAAGATCATTTTCAACATTTCCCATCAGAACCATCCTAGCCTCACCACAAACGTCAGGGCTCCCATATCTCTCTCCTGTACCACTACCTTGCTGCAACATCACATCATGCCTTCCATTCCCTCCACCCTAGGTGAGACTCTATGGGGGTGCTGAGAATAAAACCCAGGTTCTTTGCAAGAACAAGAGCTTTTAACCACGAAGCCAACCCTCCATCTGCCTCCCACTTTAGGGTCTGCACCTTCCAGACACCACTGGGGGACCTCAACCATGACCCTCTGAGCCCCCGCGAGTTTCCGGAGCTCGGCTGCGTGGGTGAGAATATAGTGCACTTGGAGAGGTATCCATCGCTTTCGTCAGTGCCTGCAGAGAGGAGTTTGAAAGCAGCACCTCCAGCTCCACCTTCCAGCTGTCACTAAGTGCAACTAACCTCGGCAAAAAGTCAAAAGCTTGGGCACTGACCTCAGGCAGGGAGCAACAATCTGGCAGTTCTAAGTCCTGTCCCAAGCTGACCACTGAGCAGCCGAGCTCCGCCTCCCACACGTTTTTTTTAGTTTATCCATCAAGATTCCGCACCACTCCAGAGTGACAAGCCCCGCCCTCCGACTGTTGCTCCACGCCGGGCCCCGCCTTCTTCTCGCCTAAGTCCGGCCCTCATCCTGTGGCTCCACACTCCGCCTCCCGCGCTCCAAGCCCCGCCCTCATCCTTATTTCTCTAAACCTGGACTCTGCTTTCTGAGCTCCCAAGCTCCGCCCTCAGTCTAATGACTACAGACCTGGGCTCCGCCTTCATCGTGTCTGAGATCCGCCCTCATTTCTTTTTTTTTTTTTTTCTCTCTGGGTTCTGCCTCGCGCCCACCAGGCCCCGCCCTCCGTCCGTTTCTCCACATCCAGGCTCCGCCTCCTGTGCCCTAAGCTCCGCCCTCAGCCTGTGGGCCATTGCTTTGTCCACGGGGCACACTGGGCATGAGTTTTATTGTGCGCTGGCTGGGCCTGGGCGGGATCCCATCCACATGCATTGCCAGCAACATGCCAAATGCAGCAAGCACCAAGGCAGCACCACAAGACTGCAGCTGTCTTCTTTCAGGCACCCCAGTTTTGTGTTGAACCTCAGTAATCTTTCCTTTATCAAAACCATGCAAAGAGCTGGACAGCAGTCATTCATTCAAGGAGCTCCCAAAACTAAGGGTGCTGTGAATTATATGTAGTCCCCGCCTCCAAGGGTTTATTAAGATAACTTAAAAGGCCTTGGAGATGACAAAAGTTAAGACTCATCATTTTACTTAGATTTGCCTCCAACCATTATAACTTTATGTGTGTGTGTGTATACATACATATATGTATATATATGTATGTATATATACACATACATATATGTGGTGAGTTTGAGTCCAACTACATGAAACCTTGTTTCCAAATAGATAAATAAATGAATGAATAAGCAAAAGAAAATATTTTACACTCCCCAATGAGGAGGTTATACAGGTTATACAGTTTCTATGGTTGCCCTCACAGACTAATATAGACATTGTCAAGAAAGCAAATGGCCCAGGTGCAGCATGCATGCCTGTAATCCCAGAACTCAAGAGTCCAAGGCAAGGGGCAAGAAGATCTCAGGTTGGGAACTAGGCTAAGTTACATAATGGAACTATCTGAAAAAGCAAATGGAAAGACAGTACTGAGGGCTGGAGAGATGGCTCCATGGTTAAGAGCTCTTGCTATGCCAGGCATGGTAGCACATCCTTTAATCCCAGTGTGCAGGACACAGAGTCAGGCTGATCTCTGATTGCAAGGCCAGTACATAGAGGGACTCTTTTAATCACCCCCCAAACAACAACGACAACCACAACCACAACAACAGGCATCTCTTGATGCTCTTGCAGAAGACCTAGCTTAGGTTCCCAGCACCAGCATGGTAGTTTACAACCTTTTGTAACTATAGTTTAAGGGGATCTGATCCCCTCTTCTGACCTCCATGGGCACCAACCACACATGTAAAATGCACATAGATGCTTGTTGCCAAACACTCATACACATCAAATCTTTATTTAAAAAAAAAAAAAAGATAATACAGATTGGGAAAACAATTTGTAAACTCTGTCTCTTAGAGTCTGCCTTGAATATATGAATAACTCTAAAGTCAATAAAAAAAAGACAACCCTGTTTAAAAGTGAGAAATGATGACAGGCAAGTGGCTGAAGTCTATGGGGGAGGTTGAGGCAGGAGGGTCACAAGTTCATGGCCTACCTCAGCAACTTAGTGAGACCCTGCCTCAAATTTTAAAATGGAAAACGAGGACTGAGGGTATAGCTCTAGTAGAACACTTGAGCAGAGAGAGAGGAAGGGATGAGAGGAAGGAGTTAAAGAGATATTTCTTTAATGATATATAAACAACAGTAAGAACATGGAAAGTTGACTGCACAGTCATTAAGAAAATTCAAATCAAAATTTTACTAAGATACCCCATCACACATATGAAGATGTCTGAAAGAGAATGTTTTGAGGAGGGTGTGATGGGCTCCCTCATACACTGCTATTGGAAATGCAAAATGATTTTACAAATGGTATTACAAAGAAACCCCTTTGTAAAACTATGGACTAGTTCTTTGAAAATGTATTTGCCATGTGACACAGAACTTCCACTCCTAGGTGTATAGCAAGGAATAAAAACATAAGTCCACTCCAGATTTGGTACCCGGATTATTTCTAGGGAGATATCTCAGTGATGGAGCACTTGCCTAGCACACATGAGGCCATGGGTTCAAGCCCCAGCACCAAAAAGAAAGAGATTAAAACAAATTGGTATGGAATGGAGACATGGCTCAGAGGTTAAGGACACTCACTGCTCTTCCGAAGGACCTGAGCTCAATTCCCAGCACTTACATGGCAGCTTACAACCATCTGATGCTGTCTTCTAGGGTGCAGATGAACAATGTACATGCAGACAAAGCACCATTTACATAACATACATAAACAAACAGGTACATGAGTATTGTAATAGCATTATTCATCACTGGTAAACAGAAAATCAGAGTCAAGAAAATTAAAAATCCTTGGTGATTAGCTTCTGAGAATTTGGCTTACAAATTCAGTGGTATATAAACAGCTTGTTTGGTTGTTTCTTTTCACTTATTAAAAATTGGAAGCTGGCAGGAATGAGGACTTGGTATCTTAGTAGCATTCTAGATGCAAGTCAAATTTAAATCAGTTCTATTTATGTTCCGCACAGAGATGCAGAATAAAATAGCAGTTATCGCTAGGTTATGGTGTTCTTATAGTGCAAAACAAGCACACATGAGATCAAGTCACAAAAACTCAGGTGGTCTCTCCGCTCTCTTCCAGGGACCAAACCCAGGACACTGTGCTTTGTAGACAAACACTCTACCACTGGGCTTCTGTCCCAATGCCTAGGAACTCACAGGAGACCTCTGACTGAGTGTGTTACATGTCCTACATACTCAACTTCATTAAGTAAGGAAGCTGTGTGAATAAAAGAAATTATGTAAAATTTTTCACTAAGCACAAGTTTTTGTGTATGTATAGCTAGAAATGCCCAGATGTAGCACCAGCAAAGGTCCATTTCTGGATCCATTCTTGAGGATATGCAGATGCCACTTGAAGAAATGAGACACCTCTGAAATGGCCCCTGGTTTGAACTTAGTAAAAACCTTCACCTAGCTTCCATAACACTGGATAAGCCTCTATTTTGGGGTCCCTATGAACAACATTCTTCTCTGGCTTTAGTGCCCAAGCATCCCTCTTCATTGTATAAATATTGCTACTCACACACACCCATTGCTGCTGACACACCCATAGCCATGCCTCCCAGACCTCAGGGAGCACATCTCCCATAAATCATTGTTTCTCCAATATCCATACAGCTGCCCTTTTCTCTCCACTAAGAAAGCTAATGCTGTGTAGAGGCCATGTTCAAAATAGCATAAGGCATTTCTAGAGTTTGTTCTTAGCACAGACACCTTTGGGAAGACCCTCGAAAATGTTTCCTTCTTTCTCCTACAGCTGTTTCCTGGCGCCTTTGCAAACCAATTCAGCACTATGGGAAAACAAGTCAGCTAAAGGAGTGCTTTAAAACTGTGCTGTAAAGCTGGGTACAGTGTCTCATACCTGCACTTGGGAAGCTGAGGCAGGAGGACTGCTAAGAGTCTGAGGCCAGGCTGGGCTACAATTGAGACTGTATCAAACAAACCAAACAACCACCCCCCTACGAAAACTCCCCAAACAAAAGGAAGATACAGAATGGCAGGATGTCCTGGTGTCAGTGGCTCTTGGAGCTCTCTAGTTTTCTCTACCCTGACTATATCAACAAACTAATTCCTTATAACTACTGTATGGTCATGTGACACACAGATGCCACAGAAATGGCTGTCTGGCCAGCCTGCCCCCCCCCCACCCCACACACACACACTTTGGCTAGTATTGAATCTCAAGTGAATTTTGCCACCATTTTTAAGCAAAAATAAATAAATAAATAAAACTGTCCTTCTGGTTACAGTTTTTTACAACCACACTGTCCTAAAACCCATGTCAAGACATTGATAAAATTCAATGTCTAATCCTCTTTATATCTTAAAGACAGCCTCACAGGTGTGCTAATATGACTAAGTTGAAGATTCAAGGCCCCGTGTGAGAGCACACACTAACCCTCTGTGAGAACCTGGGCTGGACTCTCAGCTCACCCCACCCCGTGAAACTTTGGGGCTCTAATACAGCTACAGATTAGAGCAATGGGTACCAGGGTGCTGCCTTGCTATGGCTAGGTGGGGAGGAGGGGTCTCTTGGAGACGGGACACTCAGCCTGCGGATTTGGGTGTCTGGCATGGATGGTGCTTCCAGAATCAATTCCTCACGCTGGCTTTTATCCAGGAAGCTGCATTCCACACTACTTGCTCTTCAGTGTGGCCAGGTGCATCTCCCATCATGCCTGGGCATCCCCTAAATCTCCTACGTGATTCAGGTACCGCCAGTGCTCAGCATAATTATTAACCACACTTGGCTGTGGTGTTGCCAAGATTTGACTCTGGAATGTCCTCCACAGCCGCAATGTTAAAGGCTGAGTCCCCTGAGCTACTAGAACAGTGGAGATGTAAGGAAGGAGCACATAGTAGGAGGCTTTTAGGAATTATTGCTATTTTATTTTGTTTCTTTGAGGCAAGATGTTATTCAGTCACCAAGGCTGATGAGGTACTTGCCCAGGCTGGCCTTGAACTCAGGGCAATCTTCTTGTGTCAGCCTCCCAAACGCTGGGATTACAGGAGCTCACTGCTACAGCCAGCGTCTCAATGAGCACATTGTTTTTCCATTTTGGCTTTTTCTTTTTTTTGCCTTTGCTGGAGATAGAACCCAGCCCACTATAATCCAATTTGCACATGCCCAGATACTGGCCTGTAATAGCCTGACAACTTAAAGGCATGGTGGCCTCCTCAGAGATCAGTTGAGTCAATGTAGGAGTATAAGGATAATTAAAGTAAATCTGGTAGCTGAGGCCAGAAGCACGTTAGTCTCTGGCCAGGTTGATGACAACATTTAAAGAAAAACAGATGCAGAAAAACCATACCAAACCATACCAAACCAAACAAATAGCAAAACCAAACCAAACCAAAACCAGAAAAACCAAGCTGAGCTTTGACCATCACTGTTTCAGACAGAAATCATACATGGAACAGAAAAACTGATCTGTAATGACCATGTATGTGTGTTTGAGTAAAAAGGCAAACGTGTGTGTGTGCATGTGTGAGTGCATCCATGTTCTCTAATTGGTCATTATGCAAGCAACAAACCCACTAGTGTTGGTTGGTCAGCTTTCCGTTACTAAAAAGACATGTTTCCATGCCAAGCAAACTGCCTCATGGCTGAGCTCAAGGTCTGAAGTTGTGGCTGTGACCTTGTAGGGAATTGTGGGATCCTGGTCTCTTTCTGGTTTTACATCCCAGCCGTGAGGTGACTGGCTGTGCTCTGTGGTGAGAGCCAACAGAATGTGCTGCCTCCACACAGGCCCTGAAGCAACAGGCAGTCACTCATGGGCTGAAACCCCAAACTATGTGTTCACATAAACCTTTGGTCTCCATAAACTGATTTATGTATAGTTTTTTTGTTTTTTTTTTTTTTTTTTGAGTAACATCAAGCTGACAAACATGGGTTCATACATCAACTGAACAGTGGGTATTTGAGGAACTCACACATGGCCCCCAATTTTACAGCACGTATCCATTGTCATGACAGACTCTGGCTTTTCATAAAAGATTTTATTTTTGATATTCTAATGGTCAAAGCTTGTTTTTTTTTTCTTTCTGTGTCTGTTTTTCTTTTACTACTAAAGTCAACACCAGCACAGAACAATGTGCTTCTGGCCCCAGCTAGCAGATTTACTTTGATTATTCTTGCAGCCAGTCTTGTATGGTATCAGCTGCTCTCTGAGGAAGCCCAGTGTCTTTAAGTGCATAAAGGCTGTTAGAGACCAGTAGCTGTGCACTGAGTCTGGATCCTACCATCCACTGAGGATGGACAGCAGGGTGGCTGCAGCTAGGCTCCTCTAGTGAGACCTGGACAATGAGATCACACTGATGTGTCCAATTTAACTCCAACTCCAATAAGTCCTTCAAAAAAATTACCCTACTGTAAGAGGTTTCCATTTAGTCTATCCTCTCCCTTCTGGGGTCATCCTTATGTCCATGTGCATGCTAGGCAAGTACCCTACTGTTGAGTGATAGATACTCCCAGCCCCTCCCCACTTTGAACTCTCAGTTTTTTCTACCTTTATTCTTTGTTAAAAACTACCAGATCTTCTTCCTGTCTCCTTCATCAGGCTTCCACAGTGTGTTGCTTCAGATAGAAAGGTAACATTTGTAACCAGCAAATCTTTTAAAACTCAACTCTACAGTAATAAGCTATCTGGTATACCTTTTGTCTATTTTCCATGAGGGAGGGTCTCATGTAGTCAAGGTTGGCTTCAAACTTGATATGTAGCCAGGAGATGACCTTAAAGTCCTGATCCTCCTGCAACTCCCTCCCAAGGCTAGCCTGGACTACTTGTGTGAGAACCTGTGTAGACAGACAGAAAGAAAGATGAGAGAAAGAAGGAAAAAAGAAAGGAAGGAGGGAAGGAAGGAAAGCAGGCAGGCAGAAGATACTTGTGTTTGTCTGACCTAGGACACCAAGTACTTATGGCTCTGTATGGCTTAAAATATAGGGAAATGTTTGCTGCCCCTCTTTTAACAGATGAACTGCTGCTGTTAGAGCTGTTGGGGAGAAACCAGAATCTCACAGGAGGAAGTGATTTGTCAAGAATCAAGGATTCTAGATGTGAGATATTAAAATAGAATAAGAAGTAACATATCAAGTCTTAAATACCCAAGGAATCTAGGGCAGCAGGCTATTCACTAGGGAAAGTGCTTGCCTATAAGTATGGCTTCAGATCACCAGAACACACACAAAAATAAACCTGGGTGTGGCACTGTGTGTCTGTAATCCCAGTACAGGGAAGGTTGAGACACGTGGGTCCCTGGGGCTTGCTGGGCAGGTAGTCTAGTCAAATTGGCAAGCGCAGTGCTCAGTATCTCAAAAAATCAATTGGAGGGATGGTGAGGTGGTTCTGGAGGTAAAGGTACTGCTTGCTGTGAAGCCTGAGTGTGATCCTTAGGATCTATGATGGAAGGAGAGTACTGACTCCCACAAAATGTCCTCTGATCTCCACAGGGACACTGTGGTACTCCTGGGTGACACACACACACACACACACACACACACACACACACGAATAAATATATTTTTAAAAGAGAAAATAAAGTGGAGAGTGATTGTGAAAGACACCCTCTGGTCCTCACACACACATGTACATGAATTCATGCATATTACACACACATGTGGATGCACAGGGAGGCATATAATAGATGCAAAAAATACATCCAGATTTAAGGGGAAATGTACTGAGTGGGAAGCTTCCTCCTGACCTACTTGTTAGAATGACAGGAGAAGAAGTGACTAAAAATGAGCTAAAAGAAGTACGGGAAAAAGACCAGAGATGCCATCTGTGCTGGCTAATCTTCATTGTCAGTTTGAGTGATTCAGGATCACCTAGAAAATGATGAAGGACATCTTTCAGTGTGTCTGAGGGATTGCCAGAGAAGGTCAGCTGGGAGGGAAAGACAGTCAGGTGGGTGCCCCATCCAATATATTGAGGGTTCCAGGTTGGGAAAATGGTGACAAGGAAGCCAGCACAGTCGTGCAAGCTTTGCCTGAGAGACTGTGCCTGTTGTCACTCCCATCCTTGTAGAGCATCAGACTCCAGTCCGGACCTCACACCTGGCCTTCAGTGTCAGACAGGACCACTGAAGCTTCCAGATTCTTAAATGACAAGCTAACAGGTTCTCAGGCTCTCCAACATGTCGAGGGCCATTGCTGGATTATCTAGTCCCTATGGTGTAAGCCCTGAGCCCCGTTTATAATATATATTCCAGTGTACACACACATACACACACACACACACACACACACACACACACACACACACGTGCTGTGCCTCTAGGGAGCCTAGCTAATAGCATCTGATGGCCAAAATGGATGGATCCCAGGCAGACTTGTTCAAAATAGGCCAATGTAAAAAGGTACAAACCCCAGTGCTGCCGTGACAATGACACTTGTCCTCTGTAATGAACGTGGAAATTGATGGAAGTTTTATTGAGCTGGGACACTTGGCAAAGGAGGAATTAGGATTCACTAAGGAGAAGGGTTTTGTAATTAGTTTTAAAATTAGACTATTTGGGTTTTTTTTCTTAGCAGTTAGATTTTCAAAGCAATTATATCCCATGGAGGCACGGCTTCTGCCCTAATGTGGATTTTTTTAAGTGCCATCTGTAGATCAACAGGGAGACCATATAATAATTCTGTTTCAAGACCTTTTTCTCCTTTTAAGAGATAAATTTTATTGTTAAGCAAGGAGAAAACAGTAAAGACATGGATATAGTCAAAGAAAAAGGAGCAGCTGGCCTGCCCTGGTTAATTTCCCAAGCTCTGAGTTTGTGCTGCTAAGTAAGAGAGTAGAGCCGGAGATTCTGGGGCAGCAGGAGAAAGTGCTTAACTTCCCACTGGGCAAGGCCTTACTCTCTAGCCCAGGCTGGCCTTAAACCCATGATCCTCCTGTGTCAGCCTTCCAAGTGCATGTTAAATTATGGCTGCTTGCATGAGCGTGGGTGAGGAGTTATGTACTGGGGCATGATCAACTTACCACGCAGCATCTTCTAGCTACGTCACTGAAAAAAAAAGACTTCCTAGCCCCCAGTAGCCATTAACAGCCAAGAGCCCCTTAGTCAGTGGTGGGACTCATAAACTCTTCCTCCATCCACAGTGACTACTGAAAGACTCAGTCTTAGACAGTGGAGTTTATAAGTATGGCAGCCACGCTGCACCAAGAAAACAGCGTCTCTCGGTGTCCTTCCACACCCTCCAGCTCTGAAATCCCTTCCTTTGTTCAGTTTTAGAAGCTGATACTAAATTTCTGTCAAGTAAGATTTTGGTAATTAATTGATGAACTTAATCAGTGAGACAGGTATCAGGTAACCCAGGCTGGCTTTGAACTTGCTGATAGCCAAGGATGACCTTGAGTTCCTTAGCTTCTTGTCTCCATCTCTCAAGTGCTAGGATTACAGCTAGAAGCGTTTCATATTTACATGTATCTACAAATATTAAAGGAAAAGGTAATAAATATAATCTTAGATTTTTACCGAGTATGGAATATATCAAAATAGTACTTGTTCAACTTAATGCAACTGCACATCGCACCTGAACTGGTATATAAATTTTATTTTATTAGTTATTCAGAAACTTGTAGAAATTATATATATTGTTTTGCATTTGTGACTAACCATGATATCATCTTAAAATTTCTTTTATATGCATATTACTTGTTCTTAATGAAGTTGGCTTTTGGAAACACAACCATTAAAGGACATCTATTGACATTTAATCTGTTCAGTGTACGGTGAGCACATTACAAAATCAGTGAAGGTACGATGAACTGTAAGCAGAGGTTTATGTCTATCAGTGTGCTAATACCACAACTGTGTATGAAAATCAAAAACACAGCAGAACTTTCTGTTACCGAATTCTTAATCATCTGAGCTGTAGTCATTACTCACTACCAATTTACACGCAGCATCTGCTAGGACTGACATTTGATTTTTTTTCCTTAAAAAAGAATGAGTAGATAGATGGCATTTCAGAATAGACATTAATTTTCTTGTGGACATAAAAAGAACACTGTAACCAAGATCAGTATTGATGGCCAGGGATAGTTACACGTGCTTGTAATCTTAGCACACAGGAGATAGAGCCAGGAGGATCCCAAGTTGAAGGCTAACCTGGGCTACATAATGAGACCTTGTTTCAAAAACCCAGAAGAAGAGTGTACACGTGTGAGAGTCCAGGCCCATCTATAAAAAACATCATCGATACCCCGTGATAGCCTCCAGTTTTTTGTGTAGGTGCAGATGCTTTTGAATTCCCAATTCTCCTGCCTTAAATCTCAGGTATACATGCCTGGGCAACCACCCCTGGCCCCATTTTCTCTCCCTCCCCCCTCTTTTTTTTCTTCCTTCCTTCCTTCTTTTCTCCCTCCCCTTCTCTCTCTTTGAGTGTGTATGTCTATGTATGCTGTCTGTATGAAGGCCTGATATTGGACACCTTTTTCAATTGTCCTTCACCTTGTTTGCAGAGATATTTGCTGAACCTGGAGCTGAGATTCAGTTAGTCTAGTAAGCCAGCTTGCTTGTGGGATCATCCTGTTTCTGACTCGTTAGTGCTGGGGTTACAGGCATCTGCCATTCCTGCCTACCTTTCATGTGTGTCCTGGAGATCCACAGCCCCATCCCTGCACTTGCATGCACAGTGCCTTATCCACCAAGCTCTCTCCCCAGCTTCCTCCATTTTGTTTTTTGAGGCAGAGTCTCACTCTAGTTCTGTGGAACTATGTTGCCCAGATAGGCCTTGAATGCTCAGCACTCTTCCAGCCACAGCATCTGTAATACTGGATTTTCAAAGGTAGGGTTCCACATCTGGCTCATTTTATTCATTCATTCATTTCGTGGCAATGGGAATTGGACCCTGGGCCTGGAGCATGGTAAGCACACATTCTGCCACAAGAGTATACTCTTAATCTCTCTATATTTTAGGTGTAGTATTAATGAACTCTCTGTCTTAAATAGATACATGCTTACTTGAGCCCAGTCTCCTTGTCAGGGCTACATGGGTACTGGTTGTCTGTTTTACAGTCTGTGTGTCTTATAACCCATCATCCTCTGGTTGTCTTGCTGGCAGCCACACAATTTAATTACACCAACTCTATTCAATGCACTTGGCTTTGATTCCAAGTTTGAAGTATTGGCTTTCACTTGTCTCTCTAGGAGCTGAGAGCTGTCTTTGCCTTCTGACTCCTGCCTGCATTCTGTGCTTTAGATCACGACATGTCATTTTTTCCTTTCTCTCTGTCATCTTCAGGACTCCTCTCAAGCTGTCCCTGTGTGTGCAGTGCATGCTAACCATCTACTCTTTAAGAAGTCTGGGCTTTTGGAGGAATATAATCAGTACGTGTCTAACAATGTACACATTTTTTTAAGTATGTACATTGACAGATTTCTTTTTCACACAGTATTCATGGTGGGAAAAGCAAACAGCCCAGTTCTCACCAGCTTGGACCACAAGTTGACACACTCCTCTCTGCCCATCATTAGCTGTCAAGCACCATCCTGAATGTTTTGCCCTGCCTCAGCTCCCACCATGTCTGGCTGCACCCCACCCCCCCACCCCCACACATACACCCTCTGTACTGGGCTGCCTCACTATAGCCTGCAATAGGCTTTCTAATCCCCCTTCTTCACTAGAGGACAAACCCTAAGAGATGCTAAGATCTCAGGTTCCTGGAGCTCATACCTCTGTCTGCTGCCCCTTCTGGTGCGGGAGCACATGCTGCTGAGACTTAATTCCATGTCATTTTTCTATCTTTTCTTTGTGAGATGGAGTCTTGCTACATTGTTCTCATTGGCAGGGTGTGTTGCTCTCTCTCTCTCTCTCTCTCTCTCTCTCTCTCTCTCTCTCTCTCTCTCTCAGTGTGTGTGTGTGTGTGTGTGTGTGTGTGTGTGTGTGTGTGTGTGTGTGTGTTATCTAAGAAGAGAGAACCTCAAATGAGGAAATTCCCCTACCAGATTGGCATGTAGACAGGTCTGTAAAACATTTTCCTGACTAATCACTGATGTTGAGGGTCTGTCCAGCCCACTGTGGGTAGTGCCACCCCTGAGCAGGTGGACCTGGTTGTACAAGAAAGCAAGCTGAGCAAGTCACAGGGAGGAAGACGATAAGTAGCACTCATCCATGATCTCTACTTCAGTTCCCACCGTGACTTGCCTTCATGAAGGACTGTAAATTGTGAGATGAAATAAACCCTTTCCTCCTCAAGTTGATGATGGTCATGGTCTCTGTCACAGCAATGGAACTGCAGCTGGGACACTGGATTTCAGTCTTGCTTTCAATAAATGGCAATGGTGGCTGAATGTGTCACCTGTGGTTTTATTCTGGCTGCATCTAAAGATTTCTGGCTGGTGTGGTGGAATAGGTGGCACACTAGGGGTACTCTTGTGGCTGGTAACTGAGGACAGCTGCCAACAGACTTCCAGCTAGAAGCCAAGACCCCCAGGCATCCAGCTATCAAGGAAAATCCAGACACCATCTGGCCAGGACCTTGACAACACTTTCCAAGGTTTCAAGGAGATGCCCTGCCAGGCCACGGAATTAACTTAGAAAAACTATGAAATACTAAATGTGCACAGTTTTGTTGTTTACTTTTATTTCTTTCCTTCTTTATTTTTATTCATTTATTGTTTGCTTTTTTTTAGTCTAGGCTGGCCTCAAACTCGCTGTGTAGCTGTGGCTGGCCATGAAATCCAGATCCCTTTCCTCTACCTCCCAAGTGCAAAGTGATGGGGAAGAACCAGCCAAGAGGGAAACACTAAGCATATGGTCCCAGGTGAACACACCTAGCTAAATGTGCATAGTTTTACGACCTCAACTCAGGTCTCATTGTTTTCGCAGCAGTAGATATCCACAACCTAAAACAACATGTGCCATCTCCAGCCCCACTATATGGTAGCCGGATATTTTATCACAATTCATAGCTTAAGAACTGAAAAGCAAGTTTGCTGTCTCCTTTTCTTTCTATCCCCTTCACCTATTTGTGCCTGAGCCATGCAGGCATGCCATCTTCTCTGGAGCCTCTTCTATTACCTGACCTGGTCCTCACTGTCAAAACATCTACCCCCCCCCATCTTGCATCCCTTGTACCATCTGCCCTCATAGTGAGCAGATTCAGAGTTTAGATGAATGAAATTTCCAACAGGTAGACACTTGGTTTCTTAGTTTTCCTCTTGAAGACTGTCTCTCTCCTAATCTGCTCCCTGGAAATCATGGGCTCCTGCGTCAGTGAGTCAGAGCCATCTTTTCTGGTGTCCTCCTCCTTTCCCTGCAGCTGGCTCTTCAGTTCTCCTCACTGTGTGGTCTGCATCTAAGGGCTTCCCACCATCTGCATCTAAGGGCTGGGACTCTACTTACCCCACCACTGTTAATTATTTTACTGTCCTCCTCTCCAGATGAACCTTAGAATCAAAGCCAATGACAGTCTCAGATCTCTAACACATTATCACACTGGTTTGACAAAACCTAAACTTCAGGTGAACTCAACCATCCAAGATCACCATGCCTGTGGCAGTCCATCCCAGGACACACTGGTTTACATAAATGCTTGGTGACTGTGTTCAGGTCCCATATGCTTAGTCTTTCCCTTTTGTCTGGTTGGCTCCTCTCCCTAAATGGGGAACCTGTGGTGTGGTGGTGGTGGTGGTGGTGGTGGTGGTGGTGGTGGTGGTGGTGGTGTGTACACAATTTTTTCTCTATTGGGTGTATGCCTGTAATCTCAGTACTCCAGAGGCTGAAGGTGGTAAGTTCCAATATAGCTTGGGCTACATTATAAGAACCTTGTCAATCAATCAATCAATCAATCAATCACTGTACTATTTCCTTCTGGAACTCCAAATACTTACACTATACATTTTAATAATATCCCACATGCCTTAAGACTTGGTTTTATTTTTCTTTTCAATCTCTTTAAAATGGGTAATGTATTGATCTGCCTTCAAGCCCATTTATCCTTTCCACTGAGCTCTTCAGTGGAGACTCAGTAGGCTCACCTAGTTAATTTTTTTTTTAAGATAGAATCTCACTATATAGTTGGCCTTGAACTTGCAGCAATCCTTCGGTGTCCACCTCCTATGTGCCAAGATTTCAGGCCTGTGTCACCACTCCCAGCTTGATTTTTTATTTTGGATAATTTATTTCTAAATCTTCTGCTTGAGTTTTCCAGTTTCAGGCCAAGGTTTCATCTGTGTGCCCGTTCTCTCTGGGTTCATTTCTTATTACCTTGGAACAATCACAGTCATTTTAAAATCTCTTTTCTAGGTAATTCCAACCTCCTGGTTGTCTTGACATTAGCTTCTATAATCTGTCTTTGCCTTGAGAGTGGTCACAGCTTTCTAAATGCTATGGACTTTTGGATAATACCTTGAAGATTTTGAAGGCTGCATAGGAGAGACTTCAGACTTTATTTTATTCCTCAGAAAACTGTTAGTAGTTTTTTTTTTTATTTCAGTAGACAATCAATTTGGTTTATGTGAAAATCCTCCTGAGTCCCTGGCAGGCTGACTCTCACTTCAGTTCCACTCTTCCTCTGTAGCTGGGCTGCTTGGGATTTCCCTGCCCTGAATCCCTTCAATGATGGCCTAAAGTGTGTAAGTGTGAGCCAAATAAACCCTTTCCCTCCTGATTGCTTTTGGTTACAGCAATAGTAATCCTAAGACAGACAGACAGACAGACAGACAGACACACACACACACATACACACACACACACACACACAGAGAGAGAGAGAGACAGAGACATAGACAGACAGAGACAAGACAGACACAGACACAGACACAGACACAGACACAGACACAGACACAGACACAGACACAGACACAGACACAGACACAGACACAGACTCAGACTCAGAGAGACACAGAGAGCCCCTTAAAAATCCTACCTATTTAGGATAGGTCTCCAGAGCCCTCAGATGGGTTTCTTGTTTGGTTGCTTTTTTATTTTGTTCAAAGTAGAGAGCTCCTGTGAGTATAGCCTGTGTGAGCATTGACTGGGTGGTTGGATAGAAGACCCTGCACACCACAAATAGGCCTCTTGTCATGAGACTGTGCCTTTGTTTTTTATAGTGCTGTGTATTGAGTCCAGTGACTTAAAAAAAGATTATTTAATTTAATTTTATGTGTATAAGTATATGTGTTTTGAGGTGTAGGGTTAGGGTTGCAAAGACTTCTAGTAATGAGGGATACAAACCTTGAACCAGCTTTCTTCTATAACCAGGCAATTCTTCAGTGGAGGGACTGGGACATCAACCCGGCCACAAACCCTCGACCTAAAATTTGTCCTGCCTGCAAGATGTGCTGTGGTAAGGGTGGCCAACCAACTTGAGACCCATGTCAGGAGAAGGAGTCCGTGCCCAAGCCTGACACTGCCTGGATGTCCAAGAACCAGAGGCTGGAGAGCCCAGAGACCTAGGATAGAACCCAATACAACTGGAAGAAAAAAGTCAATGAAATGATTCCTAATGATATTCTGCTAGACTCATAGACCAGAACCTAGCAAAATCATTATCTGAGAGGCTTCATCTGGCAACTGATAAGGGCAGAAGCAGAGACCCACAGCCAAACATTAAGCAGAGCTGGGGGTGGGAATAGAGAGAGGAAGGACTGTAGGAACCAGAGGGGGCAAGGACACCATAAAAACACAGCCCACAGAATCAACTAGCCAGGGCTCATGAGAGACTAGCAGAGACTGAAGTGACAACCAGGGAGCCTGTATGGGACTGACCTAGCCCTCTGCATATGTTATAGTGGTCTAGGTTGATGTGCTCAAGGACTCCTAACAGTGGGAGCAGGGCTGTCTCTGACTCTGTGCTTGCTTTTGGGACCCTTTTCCTGCTACTGGGTTGCCTAATCCAACCTTGATATGAAGTATGTGCCCAGTCCATTGTAACTTGTGATGCCATGTTTGGTTGATAGCCCTGGGAGGCCTGTGCTTTTCTGAAGGGAAATGGAGAACTGGATCTGGGGGAGAAGAAAGATGTGGGAGGAAGACTGGTGGGGGGGGGGAACTGTGGTCTGGATGTCATGTACAAGAGAAGAAAATATAAAGAAATTTAAGTTATTTACTTTTATGTTTATGTGTATATGTCTATGTGTGTGTTTCCCATATATATATATATATGTATATGTATATGTATATGTATATGTATATGTATATGTATATGTATATGTATATTATGTGCATGGTTGGTACCAGAAGAGGGCACCAGATCACCTAGAAATGAATTTATAGGAATTTATTAGCCATCCAGCATAGTTGCTGGGATCTGAACTCAGCTCTTCTGGAAGAGAAGAGATTTTTCTGGAATCTCGAGGCCCATAGCTCCATTTTTTTTTTTTTTTGAGACAGGATCTCACTTTGTTGTTGCTTATGTTAGTTTCAAATTCCTTCAAGAAGCTGAGACTACAGGTATGTGCCATCATGCCTGACTTAGGCAATTCTCTCTCTCCCTCTCTCTTTCCTTCTTCCTCTCCCCTCCTCTCTCAACCCTTCTTCCTTCATTCCTTCTTTCTTTTTTGTTCAATATTCATTTAAAAAAAGATTATTTATGCATATGAGTATTCTGTCTTTCTGTATATCTGCATGACAGAAGAGAGCTTCAGATCTAATTATAGAAGGTTAAGAGTCACAGTGTGGCTGCTGGGAATTGAACTCAGGACCTCTGGAAGAACACATGCTCTTACCCACTGAGCCATCTCTCCACCTCAGCAGTCTTCTTGAAGGAGCTGTGTCCCCACACCCTTTCCTCGGCTCTCACTCCCTTCTCAGATCTCGCCAGCACCATTTCTGCCTGATCTTATTGAAGAAATGACTTTCACCAAAATTCCCACTGACCTTCCACTTATTTCTTGTCTTCTTTCAACTCACTGATGCCTGTTAAACATCTCGTTCCCCACCTCAACAAACGACCCACCACACTAGTCAGAAACCTGAGTCTCCCATTCTTGCCTCTCTTCCTGGCTTGCTGCCCTCCACCCCATCTCCTGTCACAGGCAGGGATCACACACCTGCACCCCACACCCAGTCCTTGACCTTTCTTTTTCCTAATCTTTCATGTCCACTGTGAATCTGCACAATTCACTTCAGAGTCCTCTCAGGTCTGTCTGGATGGCTCCTTCTTCACCACCACCAACCGAGACAAGCTCTGCTTTAACTTTATTGTTGAAGCCTCCTGTATCTGTTTTTAAACTGTGTGTCCCCTGTAATCCCTTCTCTACTCAACCCAGAATCATAGGTTCAAAATGCAAATCTGATCACATCACTTTCTTTCTAATGATGGCCTATAATGCTTGATCCAATTACCTCGGCCTTAAGTGCTGGGATTACAGGCATGCACCACCTCACGCGGCCCGAGGCTCATGTTGCTCTCTTGTTTGAAGCACTTCAGTGATGACTTATTTAGTAAAGAGCATAAATACACATCAAACTCCTCAGCCTGGCAGGCAGGCTCCTCTGATTCTGAGAGTCTGTGTCCTTATCGAATCTCAACCCAACCCCGCCCCGTCATTGGCTTTTTCAGGGCTATGGCAAGCTTATGTTTGGGTGTAGTGTTGCTTATTCACTATTTTATTTTATTTTTGAGATTCTACTCTGTAGCCTGGAACTCACTGTGTAGACTTGGCTGGCTTTGAACTTACAGAGATCCACCTGTCCCTGACTCCCAAGTACTAGGATTATAGTGGTGGCCCTCATTCCCAGCTAACGGTCTTATTTTATATCTTTAAATTATTTTTATCATTATTTTACGTGTATGGGTGTTTTTCCTGCATGTATGTCTGTAAAACCTGTGCATGTCTAGTGTTCTCAGAGGCCAGGAGAACAGGGATCTTGACCTCTGAGCTATCTCTTCAGCTCCTGTTTGTTTGCTTGCTTGTTGGTTTATTGAGACAGGATCTCACTATGTAGTCCTAACTGGCCTGGGACTCCCTTTGTCAACCAGACTTACCTATAATTCAAAGACTCACCTACCTCTGTCTCCCATGCACCACCATGTTTTAGTTTATATGTATGAGTGCCTTGCCAGCAGTCACAGCTGTGTACCATGTGGGACAGCACCCCTAGAAGCCAGAAGAGGCCATCAGATGCCTTGGATTTGGAGTTATAGAGGGTTATGAGCTGCCACGAGAGTGCTGGCAGTCAAACCCAGGTCCTCTGGAAGAGCAGCCTGCTCTTAAGCACTGGGCCATCTCTCCAGTCCCACCACCATGATTTAAACTGACCAGTTTTTTTATATGTGTTCTACAGGGTAGAATCTGAAGTGTGATTTTTAAACCATGTAGCTGCCCTCAAGGAGCAGAAACTAATATTCTATAGTTGCTCAATGAGAAAACTGATGATAAACACGGCTAACATGGCTACCACTATTGTATTTATCAATTTCAACCAACCATTTGGATTTCACAGTTGCCACCCACATGCTCTTCTGCTGAGTGTTCGCATGCATGACCTCCATTTCCCCTCCCACTCACAGTCACCAAGTGCTTCTTCATGCTCTGCATCACACAGAGGACTGCCAACAGTGTTGCTCACCTGAAGGTCTCCTGCAGGGGGAGCTCTGCTTTCCTTGGCTTCTGTGATTCTTGTTGTGCTTCACAGAATACCCTTCTGTCTTTACACAGTCCATGCTGATCCACAGCAATCCCAGACACAGAATCTGCTTTCTTCAGGCAGGTCTAAGCAAGAGCTTACAGAACTCACAACCTGTCTCTACTGGAGAGGCATTCATTCTGTAGGTGCAGGCCCATATTGGTCACATACATGCATATACATGCTGATAGGATTGCTGATGGTCACATACATGCATATACACACTGATAGGATTGCTGAGGGTCACATACATGCATATACATACTGATAGGATTGCTGAGGGTCACATACATGCATATACATGCTGATAGAATTGCTGGTGGTCACATACATGTATATACACGCTGATAGGATTGCTGATGGTCACATACATGCATATACATGCTGATAGGATTGCTGGTGGTTACATACATGTATATATATGGTGATAGGATTGCTGGTGGTTACATACATGTATATACATGGTGATAGGATTGCTGGTGGTTTCCTACATGTATATACATGGTGATAGGATTGCTGGTGGTTACATACATGTATATACATGGTGATAGGATTGCTGGTGGTTACATACATGTATATACATGCTGATAGGATTACTGAGGGTCACATACATGCATATACATGCTGATAGGATTGCTGGTGGTTACATACATGTATATACATGGTGATAGGATTGCTAGTGGTTACATACATGTATATACATGCTGATAGGATTGCTGAGGGTCACATACATGTATATACATGCTGATAGGATTGCTGGTGGTCATTACGCTCAATGCCTAATCTTGTGTTTTACACTCCCCACTCCCACAATACATCTGAGGCTAGGCAGGTGTTGGCACACCCCAATATAAAAAAGACACTAGTTGGAGGTGGAGTTGGCCGACTGATGTTCAGTGACTTTTTGTAAATAAAGTTTTATTAGAACACAGTCTTTGTGTACAGTTATGGTTGCAGTTCTGCATGGGTGGAGAGTTGTACAGTTGGGACAGAGACTGTGTACCTACAGAGCGGGAAGTGTTTACTCTCCGGCTCCTCACAACGTTTGCCGATTTTGATTTCGTGTGTGGTTTTGTTGCACATTTGTTTGTGAGAGAGGGTGTTGCTATGCAGCTCTGACTTCCTGCTAATGAATGTTCTGCAATTGTTTTACCTAAGGTCAACAAAATGGGCACAGTTGCCAGATGTAGCAATTCAAGAGCAAAGGTCTTTGTTAGTATTGGGATGAAATCAAAGGCCTTGGTGGATGCTGAGCACCTGGTCCACTTCTGAGATTCATCTCCCAGCCAACACAGTTCTCCTCCAACAAAGCCTTGTCATTCTATCCACCTCTTCTCCCCTCCCCCACAGGCCTGCCACATCTACCTCACTCTGAATCTACAATGTAAAATATATTGTAGAGAAAGCGGTCCTTCTGGAGGATATGCATTCTGTAGACGAGCTACATGGATTAGAAGAACAGAATAGTCTTGAGTCACTTTTGTCTGCCTCACCTTGACAACTGGAGATGGAGGTTTAAAGTCTTGGTGCAACTGGCAGGCATTGGTGACCAGTAACTGCTCTACTGCCAGCACAAGTGAATGTTGTGGAAGTAGGTGCCTTAGGAAAGGGCTGCATCAGCCTTCACTCTGGCAGGTGCTTCTTTAAAATGACACCTCCAGGGCTGGGGGTGTGGCCAGTGGCAGAGCATTTGTTTAACATGCTTATGTCTCTGAGGTCCATTGGAACTACAAGGGAAGGCAGGAAATGACCCCATTAAACACTAAGTGAATTAGCTGTTAAATGTGCAAGCCAAGCAAACAAGCTGGGAGTATATCTGTTTGTTTGTGTGTGTGTGTGTGTGTGTGTGTGTGTGTGTGTGTGTGTGTGTGTGTGTGATGGACATGAGCTGGACAGAGGTCAATGTTGGTGTCTTTTCCTTGCTTCTCCATTTTATTTGCTGAGTTAGGGTCTGGAGCTTGCCCCACTGTCTAGTGAGTCCCCAGTATCCTCCTGTCAGAGTTCCTCTTTACTGGGGGATCCCCAATGTACCTAGTTTTTAAGTATTAAGGTCCTCATACTTAGTAAAACATTTTATCAATTAAGTCATCTCCTCGGCCTCCTAGATTAGTCTTTGATGTCATTTGAATGGCTTGGGAGGAATTCCCTAGCTTTCTGAGCCTCAGTCTCCTTTTCTATAGAATGATGGGATGGTAGGGGCTGTTGTGGAGACAGTGATGGCACACAAGACATTAGCTGTCACAGTCTACAGAAAACTCAGTGTCCTTGCAGGACCAATTCTTCCCATGAGGTAGCACCATCCATTAGTCACTGTCCCTTGACTTGGGGTGGTTGGCTGGAAATGTACTTTTTAAAAATTTTTTGCTTATTATCATTTTTGGTTTGGTATGGTAATTTCAAGGGGATAAACCAACTTGCTACCTTGGGAAACCCTTGGAGACCCAGAAAGGCTAGAAATATAACTGGCATTTGGGGGCTGGAAGGAGCTGCTCCAAGTAATGCCTGTGGTCATAGTTAAAGTGGCATATAATTTATCGTGCAAATTAGGGTATCCTGGGAGCAAAAGCAGGATTATTAAAAGCTATGTTAGAGCCCAGCAGTTCCTGCTGAGATAGAGCAAAGGCCAGGCTGCCTAACCCTCTGCTGTTAGGCTGCAGGTGTTAATCACCGGAGCCTGCAGTCTCTTGCCCTCAGAAGTGTTTAGGACAGCACAAGGGTATTTACTTAACTCCTTGCTAGTTTTAGGGGTGGGATGCAAGTGCCAGAAACTGTTTTCTGGCCACAGGATCGCTGACTGCAGGTCAACTACAGTAGCATAGGGGCTGCCTCAAGAAGAACCGGAGGGAGGAGGAGGAGAAAGAAGCAGCTGCTCTCTCTCCTCTCCCCCACACCAGGACTGGCCCCTGGCAAGTGGGCAGGATCAGAGGGTGCTTATCACACAGGTCATAGGTCACTTTGGTTCTTTGTTCTGGATAATTCCTTTTCTCCAGCTTTTCCAACAGCATTTTCCTGCAGCTATGAGCGCTGCAGGTTCCCAGCTCTCTCTGTCTCTGGGCATGTCACAGCGGGGTGGGCAGCCAGGGGTATGACTGCTGGTTCCCAGCTCTCTCTGTCTCTGGGCATGTCACAGTGGGGTGGGCAGCCAGGGGTATGACTGCAGGTTCAAGTGAGGGGAGGAGGAGGAGGAAATTATCATTCACCCCAATCCATTTCCATTATCTTCGACAATCCTCTGGCCTCCTAAGGCTGGAGTAGTGCTATTGGTGTGACTCTTGTCCCTAGTGAGGGGCCCGACGCCTAGCAGAGGCAGGCAGGAGCAGATGCATGTGGCTCTGAAACTGGGAGTTTGCACCTTACCAGGCTGCTTTGTCTGAGTCCATCTTTGTACCCCCTTTTCTGCAAAGTACCTGACCCCATGTGATTGGAGTGCCAGTGGGGTCAGCCTGGCAAGACTTCCTGCTGAGGATTGGGTGTGAAGGAGGGTTTGAAGGAGGGTTTGAAGGAAGAGAGGCTGCTTCTCTCTGTGGGAAACGAGAGTTCCAGGGGCTGGATTATGGCTTGAGTCTAACAGAAACAAGCAAGACTATGTGAGGTAGCCCAGGAGAGAAGTAGAAACCGCCAGGAAGCTGGGGAATACAGGGGAGAGCCTTGTGATTTAAACACTTTGTCTCAAAATGGATTTGGTGGCCTGCACTCACAGTCCCAGCCCCTCAGGAGGTCATTTGAGCGACACAGCCAGATACTATCAAAGCAAAGCAAAGAAAGAAAAAGTTGTCTTCTGCTGAGCATGGTGGGATGTCTTTAACCCTTGCACTGGGGAAGCAAAGGCGGGAGGAGCTCTGTGTGTTGGAGGTGAGCATGGGTGGTCCACTCAGTGAGGTCCTGGCTAGCCTGGTCTACATAGTGAGATCTGTCTCAAAATATTATTTTTCTTCTGCTGAGATTTCAGTGCACGTATGAGGACAGAACAGAGAGGTGAGAGTTTTAGGGGCCACTTCAGAAATGAGTTTAAGGTGTTCACATGAATCCATGCCTGCAGGAAGGTAGGCCAGAGATGAATCTCCTGCTTCAGCTCGGTCCCTCCAGGCCTCCAGGGCCCTTTGCTAACCCTTGGAGGCTCTAGCTCAAGGGGAGGCAGCAGCTCCTCCAACAGGGTATCTCAGGGCAGTTATCTAACTCACACCCGCATTGTCAACACCTCAAATAGTTCTCCTGAAATACCAGGCAAGAATTTCTTAGGTGCTGGGTGGGGATGGTGATGCCAGAGGACTGCAGGGACTGGAAAGCTGAGACCCTGGTTCAGCAGCCTTGGGGTAGCTTGTGTGAGCACCCAACCCAGGAGCTCCACTTTTCAGGCCCTGCCTTCCCTCCATCCAGCCCTAGGAGAGCGCGGCCCAGTCAGATAGCCGCAGGTGACTGGCGCAGTAGTGCTGCCTTGGGAGAACCGGAGAGCTAGGAATCCGGGTGCAGAGGGAGGCTTCTGGAACCCTGAAAGGAAAACAGCACAGTTCTCCCTCTAGTGCTCATGCGGGACACACAGCCCGAGTGGAGGGGGCTCCGGTGCGGCCTCCTCCTTTTCAATAATCATCTCTGCCTTGCGTCTGGCAGCCGGGCCCCCCCATTGCTCAGACGGTTGGTCCCCATTCTGTCTGCCCCTCCCGCCCCGCCCCTTACTGGTCCCGCCCCCGTGCAGTCAGACCCCGCCCTGCCGCCCGGTGAGGCCCCGCCCCCTGCTCCGGTTGGGCCGGGCGGTGTGGGAGGTAGCAAAGCCAGGGTGCCACACCGAGTCCAAGTGCGGTGATTGCGGTCGGGGCGGGCTGGCGGCGCGGGGCTCCAGGGTGCGCGAAGTTGCTAGGATTCGGCGCGGCGCGCTAGGCAGATGGGGCCGGGCCTGGATCGGATTCCCAGCTGGGTGGGAGTCTGGGGACGCCCGGGGAGACGGAACTCTCGGGGGGAGGGGTGTGGGGAGGTGGGAAGTGGGGTCGGGGGAGGGTGATAGAGGAGTGGCGGGAAGGGGCCAGGACGTGAGGAACTAGTTACCGCGCCCTCGGGCTCTTGTTGTGGGTCATCGAGGTCTCTAGAATATGGGGCTGCAGGACGGTGGACCTCAGCCGCCTACGCCCCAACCCAGGGATGGTAGAATCTAGATGCCTGTTATCTCTGTTTCTAGGGGTGCACTCCACTTTATCTTAATTAGGCTGAGCTGAGGAAAGCGAGAGGAGGGAATTCTGTGCAGGCACTGGAAAGCCGCTAACTCCTGAAGCCAGTGTGATCTGGTGCTGACAGCCTTTCATCTCGTCTATTTCTTTTCTTCTTCTTCTTTTTATTTTATTTTATTTTATTTGAGATAGAGGAGGGGAGTGGGGGAGATGAGAGAGACACAATAGAATGGCTCAGAGAACAAAAGCTCTGGTTCCTTTTGGTGCTTCATTTTTATCAGGGGGTGCAGCTCTCTTGGTACCCTATAATCACAGTGCAGGCAGGGATGCAGCCAGTGACTTACCATTCAGGCATGAACGTGTCCTGGACAGCAGGTCCTCCTGCCAATGTCTGCCAGCTCAGATCTGATCCACAGGATGGGAAAGGAGGCCTGAGAGTGGAGGGGTTTGGGCCAAGGTCCAGCTGGCCCTCTGTGATCTCAACACACGGGATACCTACAGTTCTCAGTTGGCCCTGACAGCAGCAGCTGCCATTTGGAGCCTACTATGTGTCTGAGGACCATGCTAGTTTTTAAACCTCATAGAATGCTCTAGGAAGTATTAGTCTTGCCACTTTACAGATTGAGTAACTGGGGTTCAAATATTAAATAAATCATTCAAGGACATGAAGCCAAGATCGAACTGGATCTCTTTAGTTTCAAAACCTAAGTCCTTAACCTATGCCACACTGACCTGATAAGAGGAAACACACATCCTGCCCACATACCAGCTTGCCAATAGGCTCTCTGGGAGAGAAACACATCAAGGGAACCAGTCTTACAGTCCTGAAGGACTGCAGGTGCTTAAGGCAAATGTGGCCCTTGGGTTTGGTTGGCCAGCTCTCAGTTCAACAGGCCCTGGACCAGGCCCCTCTTCTTCTGTCCCACTTCTCACTCACCCACTATCACTGTCCCCATGGATCCCTGGACTCCAGTGACTCCTGGAGGTCATGTTCAAGTCTCACCTTGATTCTGTTCCACCAAGGTGATATAGCCAGTGGTCTCCCCTGTTGTACTTGGCTCTGTCTCAGAGGGATGCTGCACTGGGCTGTACCCTGGAGCTGCTCTGCTTTCCAACCCTCAGTCTACCATCCCTTTCTCTCCAGAAGCCCTCAAATGTCCAAGGCACACCAGAGTCATGTCTTAGACACTGAGGGAATGAGACCTGTTGTTAATGGAGGAAAACGGGGTTTGACACTGTCAGTGATCTGAAACCTCCCAGCTGGGAAAAGCTTTGTTTTTAAAAAAAATAAATAATAAATAAGACAGAGTGTTTACTTCCCTCTCAAGCAATGTTTCTTAAGTATCTCCAGGCTCACATGTCACAGCTGTCATCTGGGGAAGCCGAGGAGTAATATACAGTGTCATCAAGTCCCTTCTGCTTCCTGAGGACCTCAACTCACCTCAGACAGGCACCCCTTTATCTTTATTGCAGATCTCAGGGGGGTGAGTGGAGGAAGAGCTGGCAAATGCCTCTGAGTGCCTGCAGTGAACACTCACTAACTGCCCATCGGGGACAATTCCCTCATAGCGAGATGGAGAACAGAGCAGACGGAAACTACAGGACACCTGCCCCAGCTGGTCTTCCCAGAACCAACTCCTGGCCCCACATAGCTGCTCAAACAATGTCTAGCTTTACTCAGTGGGGCTAGAAAAGAGCAATGTGGTATCACAAAGTCAGAGAGACAGACAGACAGACAGACAGACAGACAGACAGACAGTCAAGCACAGACATGTTCATCTCCTTATCACCACTGAACAGGCACAGAGGGAATAACTACACAGGAGCAGTGACTCCTGATGGTCCACAGAGTATGTCCAGAGCTCCTGTACTGTCCCACTGTGGCTTCTCCACAACAGCCTGGTTTCCTCGCACTTGTGCAATTGACCAGGACCTCGATGCTATGAGGATGTCTCATCCTTTCACCTCCATGGCTTTCTATTAATCTTATTGCTTTATGCTCAACCTAACAACTTACCAAAAAGACCAACCAGGGGTCACAGACTGACACACTCCTAGACAAATCCAGTATGGACAAGTTTGGTTCTTTATACATCGTTCTCTTAAATTGTTGAGCATCAGACTAAGAGATTTTTACCTGAAAATCAGTTCAAACTTCCCTTTGAAAACAGAAGATAGCTGGGAATGTGGTGGTACACATTTTTAAAGTTCAACACTTGGAGGCAGAGGCAGAGGCAGAGGCAGAGGCAGAGGCAGAGGCAGAGGCAGAGGCAGAGGCAGAGGCAGAGGCAGAGGCAGAGGCAGAGAGGCAGAGGCAGAGAGGCAGAGGCAGAGGCAGAGGCAGAGGCAGAGAGGCAGAGGCAGAGGCAGAGGCAGAGAGGCAGAGGCAGAGGCAGAGAGGCAGAGGCAGAGGCAGAGGCAGAGGCAGAGGCAGAGGCAGAGGCAGAGGCAGAGGCAGAGGCAGAGGCAGAGGCAGAGGCAGAGGCAGAGGCAGAGGCAGAGGCAGAGGCAGAGGCAGAGGCAGAGGCAGAGGCAGAGGCAGAGGCAGAGGCAGAGGCAGAGGCAGAGGCAGAGGCAGAGGCAGAGGCAGAGGCAGAGGCAGAGGCAGAGGCAGAGGCAGAGGCAGAGGCAGAGGCAGAGGCAGAGGCAGAGGCAGAGGCAGAGGCAGAGGCAGAGGCAGAAATTTCTGTGAGTTCAAAGTCAGCCTGGTCTAGAGAGCTAGTTCTAGATTAACCATGGCTATACAAAGACACCCTGCCCCCTGCCAAAAAGAAAGGAAGGAAAGAAGAAAGGAAGGAAGGAATAAAGAAAGGAAGGAAGGAAGGAAAAAAGAAGGAAGAGTGACAGAGATAAAGAATCTCAGAAGATCCTGGGAACAAAAGAAACATAAGGTTCCTCAACGGATCCAGACCCTTGACCTTTGGGGAATTCCAACTATGTTTGCCAACAATGTCATGTCAGCAGAGGTCTGGGGAAGGCTCTAGAAAGGGAAATTCAGTGTTCATGTCTGACCATTGGCACCCAACCCCTGAGGCCAAGAACAAGGAGAATCACTGAAGGTCCACAGTGGCGGCAACTCCTGCTACAGACCTGGAGCCCAGATGCCAGCAGGAACTGAGCTCTGCTTGGAAGTACTTATTTTAAACAGAAGAATCACGTTCCCCATTTGGACTTTAAGCACTAGATCCTCTTTTGCATAGCCAAATATTTGCAATTGTGTTCTACAGGTTTGGGCATTCTGCTACACAGCAAGAAGAGGAAGAGACAGAGAGGGAGAAAAAGAAATGTACGTTCTGGCAAAGCCGGGCTCCATAAACAATCAGCTGACCCTGAAGAGCAGCGCTCAGAGCGACCATGCACAGCATCTTCAGTTTGTCACAGGCCCCACCACGGCACTGTGGATCCCTTATCTGCGTTCTCAGCCCTGCATCAAGTTCACTGACTCAGAGCCAGCATGCACAGCATCTTCAGTTTGTCACAGGCCCCACCACGGCACCATGGATCGCTTATCTGTGTTCTCAGCCCTGCATCAATTTCACTGACTATTGATGAATGGGCTGAACACATAGGCATCTGAGACTTCATGTTCCCTGTGGGTGGAAGCTAGCTCAGTCTCTCCCATAGCCATCAATGGCATCAGACAGGAAAGCACATGGGAAAAAATCCTGAGTTACTCAAGCTGGCCTCCACAGTGTACCTGATTCTAATACACAGGAAATGCAGGCAGAAGGAACAGGAGTTCAAATCCAGTCTCAGCTATATAGTAAGTCTGAGACCAGACTGGGCTACAGGAGACTTGCCTCAAGCAAACAAATCAAAAAGAATTCCTGAAGAAGCCAAGCAGCACACTCTGGATATAGACACCCAGGCCAGGAGACTTCGAAGCCAAAGCTACAACAAAAAATGCAGTTGCCAGCCTCTAAAATGGGGTCTCAGCCACCAGACTGACTTCCCAAGGGCAGTCTGTCCCGTGAGGACAGACACAGATCAGACCGTGAACTGAGCTAAATCCGGGGCTGCTCTCAGGTACCTGACTTCTGCCTGGTATTAACAACCCATAGTAAGCTCTTCCATTACTCTAGGAAAGAATGAAGGAATGCCAGGCCTCCTAATTTGTCCTGGACAAATAGCACAAGGGAGAGTAGAGACAGATAGCTAAAGAAACATGTGCACACATACACACACATGCACACTCACACATGTAATGTCACAGCAACATATACTAATGGATCTTCCACAAGCTACTGGGAAATGGAGTCTATTTAAAAGTCTGTTCATTTAAAAGTCTGCCTGTGATGATTATGGAGCCTGTGGTAGAATATTAAATAAAGCAAACAATGCAAAAATCCTGTGCACGTTACGACTACAGCAACATGTTCGTAAGCAAACGTGGGTGAAGGCACCATGGACTAACAGAAAGTTGGTTTGTCATGACAGTTCCTTGTGGCCTTTTTCTGTCTCTTTGATTTGCATTCTTATTATAAAGCATGATTTATACAATAATACTTTTCTTTAAAAATGCCTGGCTGCTTCTGACCCTGAAATAAACTAGCACGATCCAAAACCAGACTGTGGTAAGAAAGAGGCGGGACATCTTTGCCACGCTTGGACCGGTAGGAGTGCTACACCTGCATCCACTTCTTACCTCTAGAACCCACAGTTCTCAACATGAAGCGGTGTCCCCTCACCCTTCCAGCACGATTCTGCATGATCTCCACAAACTGACACCAATGCTAGGCCTCAGCAGCCCCCACGGGCAACCTTGATGACTTTGTGTCCCAATTCCCACAACCAACAAGTCACCTCCTCTTTCTTCTTCAGTCTAAAGGAAGCTCCAGGGACCCTTGTCCTTGCTCCTTGGCATGTTCTCATTGTCTGAAGTGCTTCAGAAGTTAACTATGGCAAAGCAAGTAAACAAATGCATTGCCAATCACAGCAAATTAGCTGGACTCTCAAGGCCTCACTTTCTTCTTTAAAATGAACAACCAGGCTTGCCTGAAGTCCTAGCTTCTTGAAAAGCTGAGGCGAGGTTCACAGAAACCCAGAGCTTAAGACCAGCACAGGAAAGAAAGTGGCACTCCATCAGTGGCACTGTCAGGACCATGAAGATGCACAATTCTGGACCATGTAATGTGAGTTCTCATGGAGGGGGTACAGAGGCAGGCATGTCTGAACTGTGACACAGGAGGAGGCACCTATTAGTGATCTCTTAGAAAGTTAGCCACAGGTAGCCATCAGGGAATAGGAAGGATGTTAGTAGTCACGGAAGGCTATGGGCAGTCAGTGAGCCAGGCAGGCTACAGTCAGGTGTGTGGGGAGCAAGGAGGAACAGCAGAAGCAGCTCCCTGTCCCACTGGACCAGATGGCACTCCACCAGTGGAGAGGCAGCTAAGGCTGCTTTCTTCTAGAGCACTCTTTGGACAGTAGGCCTCTAAGTAAGTAAAGCTCTTCAGAACGCTGAGGTCAAGTTAGAGGGGAAGCTTCTGCTCAACAACACTAGGACTCAACAACATTACCAACCCACAGCTTGTGTTCAGGGGACAGGGTTGTGTCGGCAACATTCCTACAGCCAAGAGGCTGCCTCCATGCTACTCCAGGAGCCCATATGACCTTGGATCCACACTGAGGTAGGCAGGAAAAGGCTGGGGCTGTCTGCTAACTGCAAACACAGCCTCCTATCTTTATAGGCAGGCCCATGCCACTGGCTCAGAGACTTAGTCCAGGCTTCTTGGATTCATCTCCTCTCCTTGAGAGCAGGTTTCTCTGTATGCTACAGTCATGGGGCCAGGTTGAGGTTCAGCTGGAGACCATTAAATTGTTTTGTGTAGCAGAGAGTTGGGTAAGGATTAAGAGTGTGGTCAAGAACATGAATGAGAGGGACTGGGGAGGCCTGTTTGTTTTCCCCAGCTAGGGTCAGTCAGACTCCTCCTATCTGCATGTCCTCATCTACAACATGATGGGGCTGTTGCTCAGGGGTAGAACACACTTGCCCGTCCTGTGCCAAGCCTGGGGGCCATTCCTAGTGCCTCAAAATAAAGAAATAACATCAATATATATTTCCTATCCCTTAAAAGAAACCTCTTTCAAGTCTTTCATACTCTGATCTCTTTGATCTGTGGTAGCCAATTGTTGTGTGGACCCCCCAACCCTACTGCATAGCTCACTAGCCTGTCTCCTCATGTGAAGTCAGAGTTAGTGTCAATACATAGTTATTGGAACTGGAGGATGTGCTCAGCCCTGAGAGGCATTGTTCATACATGGGGTTGACTAACCTTGTACCTATTTGCAGACAGGAAATTGAGGTACAGTGCAATTATGTGTGTTGCCCTAAGGGTGTGTACTGAACTGAGGTAGTGGGGTCTGAGTCCAGAGTGCTGCTCACCTCCACTCTGTAACACCATGTCTGCTACCCTGCTCATGTCTGTGTTCCCACAGAATACCTCTGTGAGAGCTGGGCACACACAGAATTCCCAGGTTGGACCTTCCTCTTCTGCTCCAGATTACTTGAACCAGTGTAACCAGCAGCAACAGCACAGGTTAGAGTGGCAGCACAGGGGTCCTTGGGTGTTGATTCCCAGTGTCTGATGATGTTCCTGGCTGAGTCCACTGGGCTCTTGGGTGCATCTTTCTTTTCGGCTCTGCCAGCTCATTCAGATATTTCAGTTCTTTTGAAGAAATGCAAGATACTTTGGGATCAATGGCATGGCAGGATCAGATAGTTCACTCCCAGCTGTGTACTTTCTGCTTAGTATTTTGGGCACTTCCAGGAGTTGTCACTGCAGGGCTTCTAAGTCCCTAATAACCACCCTCATTTCTTCCCTGATTCTCGTTCTGTCAGCAGATTGTAGATAATGTGATGAACTCCAGGATGCTTGGTTAATACTTCAAAGCTGTGTGAAATCCCCAGCAAAGTCTCCTGCTAGCCTGTGTTGTTGATAACCTACAAGGCAGACAAAGATGTGATGGTTGAAGCCAGAGACAGGGATGCCATGAGTGAAGCTCTCCATCAGACTGTCCCTTGTGGATTACTGAAGCAGGTTCTTCACCCTGTGAAGAATGTGAGCATAGGCTTTCAGGAAGGGATCAATGGATATGATTTGAGTAGTGGCCACTCTCAGTGTAAGCACTGAATACTAGCACTCAAGCCAGGAATACCTACCCAAACTCCTGCTGGTTCTCAATAAACCAGGGAAGCCCTAGTAGGTTCTTTCCAAGCTTCTTCGGTTCTGCTCCTCTCTTGCTCTTTCCCAGGAAGGACATTAGTTGGCCTGGGGCTGGCTCCAAGGAGACGAACATACAACAGCTCTGTTTGTAGCATACAGGAACAATACTTTGGATTCATTCCTTCACCTCCAGTCCAAATCCAAGTCCATGGCATGTGCCACAATCCAATCATTGTCATGTAGGAAGAAAAGTCAGGAGGCGGGGGACCTGGGAGTCCAGCCATCCTTTGAAGCTGATGGGCATTAAACAAGGTTGGTCTGCTTCATCAGTGACAAGACAGGCAGACACTTTTCCAGAAAGGCTTAGAGTCTTGGGACTAGTACAACAGATGAGGTGTGATAGGTCTGAACATGAAGCTGAGGTGGAGAAGGGCACCCAGGGGATAAGTGTGGAACTCCCATATGCCTGAAGCTTGGTACCAATCACAAGAATGGACACACACACAGTTACATGAGGGGGGGGAGAGAGAGAAAGAGAGGGAGAGAGAGAGAGAAAGAGAGAGAGGCAGACAAACAGACACACAGGCAAAATAAAGACAGACAGAGACACAGAGAAAGAAAGAATATAAATACCAAGGGAACAGAAGCCCATGTTCCATCCCATGAAATAGAAAACAAAACAAAACAACAAAAAAAAAAAAAAAACACCAATTGCATCAAAGCCAGGGATGTGAGCAGAGCTTCACTGACAGAGGGTTTGTCTTGCAGGCATGAAGATGAAGGTCTGAATTAGATCCACAGGTACAACACACAACTGGATGTAGTTACACAGTGCTGTAATCCCACCATCAGGGAAGTAGAGGCAGGAGGATCAGAAGTTCAAGGTTATTCACAGGCTACCTAGCAAGTTTGAGACCATGCTGGGCGACATAACCTGTCTCCAAAATAATTAAAAACAAACAAGCAAACAAACAATGATGCAGTTGTTGTTGTTGTTGTTGTTGTTGTTCCTGTCTTGTCAGTGCTTAACACTGACCCCAGGTCTCACACATGCTGAGCAAATGTTCTATCAGGGAACTGTATTCTCAGATCCATGACCAGTTTTCAGCATTTGTGGAGTAAAAGGTGAGAAGGGAACAAACCTTAAACATCCATCCTCATCTGCCTCAACCTTTAGAGAGCTGTGTGACTGAGGGTCTCTCTCCTCTCCCCAGGATTATGGAGACATCTCTGCACTGGCCGGCACTTTGGTCTGGCTGTGGAAGATGTAAGATACCTATAAGGAAGATTTGGGAATAGTTCACCCCTGCCTCTCCAAGCCTGGAGTGAAATCTGGTTGTTCCTAAACAATATAAAACAAAATGCTCACGTGGGCTTCTGGCACCTGCTTAGATGTTGCACTGTTTAATTTTTCCACTATATGGCTAAAAGCCTGTCAGACTGCATCAGGAAATATCTATTTTTGACTCACAGCTTCAGTCCCTCATAGTGAAACAGACATAGGCACACATGTCACCACATTCTACCTATGGTAGCAGAAGCGTAAGTGGGCATCTGGGCACAGGACGATGAGTAGGCACAGACAACCAGGGGCAGGTAGAACCTTCAGAGGCCAGACTCTAGTGTTCCAGTATCACCACCCATATCCTGCCTCTTAAAGTCTCAGCCCTCAAAACAGCACCACCAAGTGAGGATAAACATTCAAGAAATGAGTGTGGAGTGGGAAAGATGTCAGACTCAAACCAAAGTGCTCTACTCCTAGCCTGGAAAGCATGTGGTCATCTCACAGTGCAATGCATTTAGTGTGACTTCAAAAGCCTCCACAGGTCTAGTGTGTCCCAAGACTGTTGCTGTGTCTGAAGTCTGTGCCGTTTCTTAGCTATGAGCCCTTGTCTAATAAAAAGAAGGTGACATCATTCTGGAATACAATGGCCCTAAGTAAGCATTCCTATTCAAAAAGGAAGAAATAAAAAACAGCAAAAAATAAAGATAAAATAAAGATAAACAAAATTTAGAATTGACCAAAGCAAAACAGGAACCCAGCAAGTGAAACATGAAATCCTATAGCTCTATATCCAACATCTGGGGCTCATGGTGGCCCCATCTAGGCTCCAAGAAACTTGGGCAACTCAGGCCCTATGGCCTTGCCATTTACAGCATCCATGATGTTTTAGACCAGCTACACTCATTGATTCTGCTTTTCTTGGCAGATATCATCCCACATTCTCACATGTCCAATGCCCTGGAGTCTCCACTATTACTCAGGTTTCACCTTCACAGATTCATGCTTGTATCCTGCTTGGAGGAATCCTGCAGGAGTCTGAATGTATTACATGTCACCTGGACTCACAGGTTCATTTATGGGATGTTGATGCAAGGCCCCATGATCCAATAACCTTGGAATTCTATGATCCTGAAACACTAGTACCATGGACAGTGCCTGGTTCTGCTTCCAGCCTGAGAACTAGATAGGCCCTTCTGTGTCAAGTGCCCTATGCAGCTGAGACTAGGAAACAGTTTCCTAGGTGACTATGGACCAGGATACCCCTTCAGCTTGCACTCCTTTTAGAGATGAACCCTTTTTTAATGGATTTGGAAGTTTAGATCCCAGAGCTTCCTTTCAGAGGGATTCTGTCCTCAGCATGTCATTCCTATTGTCCCAATGCAAAGAGTAAGGCTTCTAATCTCTGTAAAAATTACAGGCCTCGGGCTAGACAGATGGATGGCTTAGTGGTTAAAAACATGTACTATAGGATCCCGGTGGCTGGAGCAGACACCCAGCTGGTGCCACAGCCTGAATATTATGCTTTCTTGACATTTCCTCTGCCAAGTAAATCTGTCCAGTGCTTTTTCAAATTCAGATTTCCTCAAATACCAGCAGAACATAGATATTCTTTACTGAAATGTAGCAAAAATACCTTGCACAATTCCCAATAGAATCCTGTCCCTGTCTGAAACCTATGAGCAGTCTACTGTCTGTAATTCTATAGGTGTCCTGGCCATTTATACCTTGCCAGAACCATTAAAATACACTTACAACACACTAAGCCTTCTCCAAACTCCTCTACATTACTTCCACAAGTGGGTTCCAAAGGCCTAGAGCCACCTAGTCTGGCTTACACTGAAACCACCCCGCTTCACTGGAAGCAAGGTTTTTTATTGATCCTCTGATAGAACTAAAGACAGGAAAAGCTTATGTTGGCTCATCGTTTCAGAGGTCTCAATGTGGGAAGACATTGGGCACAGGAGAGAAGCATGTTCCCATCCAGGAAGCAGAGGGTAGCTACAGCCAGGGTGAATGTAACCCTCAAAGGCCAACTACACATGCTCTGTCTCTGCCAACCAGATCCCACTGTTCAGTCTCTGCAGTCCATAAATGTATCGCCACAAGTTGGAGACAAGCATTCAAAACATGAGCCTAAGGTAAAAGTCAAGATTCAAACAACAATAAGTGCTAACACCTCTAGCAATGTGACCTTCAGTGTTGTCTCTAAGAGACAGTTTCATAGTCCAAGACATCAGAACCTTTGCAGTCAGTTGATAGTGAAAAAACATGAGGAAAAAAAAAAAAAAAAAACAGAACACAGGACTGGCAGACAGCATGCTGGGAAGTCCTCCATGTCTCTTCCTCTAGACAGCCTGTCACTGGTCCATGCTGATGCTCTTCCAGAAAAGCCTCTTAGTTGTGGTGGCCCCTCACCACAACTCTTGGCACGACTGGGTCAGGTCACCATTGCTCTTTTCAAATTTCTGACTCAGACGCTGGGCTCAATGTCCTCAGTGCCATCTTCCCGTCCTCTGCTTCATTCCAACTGTTCTAAGCATTCTCTTCCAATCACAGTTCTGACTGCATTTCTCTAGTCCAAACCTGCCAGCCCTGCCACTCTCCAGAGCTCACTGCCATGCTTCAGACAAGATGTTCTTCCTTCCTTTCCCAGCATCTATTGAACTGAAGAGAATTGTACCCTTCATGTTTCCCTCTCAGCAGCTTCGGTTTATCAGAGACCTCAGCGATGTGGGTGGGCCTTTCCCAGGGCCATGCAGCTGACCAGCGAGTAGTGCTAGGTCCAAGTCTGAGGCCCTAAGTCTAATGCTGCCTCAGCCCAGCAGGTGGAGAGAAGTGCTGCATAGGGCAGTTTCCTGCCTCGACACTCAGCAGTGGGAGTGGCATCTGTGAAGCTGTAGGTCTGCTAACATTTAGGACTCTTCACCCTGTAACTTAGCTCTACATTAACTAAATCACCATCTGCTACAATTACAAGACATATGCAGATGCACTACAAAGAGCTGAGGTTTATTTTCCTTTTGTTTGGGGAACATGAACTATTGAATTGCTCTTGCAGACAAGGCTGGTCTCAAACTTGTGGCAATCCTCCCACTTTTGCCTCCCCAGTGCTAGAATCCCAAGGATGCTCCACCATACCTGATAATGCTGACATTTGAAGTGTTTTATGATGACAGGTTCAGGTCAGTTCATGTTTATCCCTAGAACGGTCTCTTGTTGCCCCTCTCATCAAATAGCTCCTACTTCTACTCTGTCTTTGACGTGTATAAATATATGTATACATGCACTCATATATATCAAACATAGGTTCCAGAGATGAGTCTGCCTTATCTGGCTTATCACAGTATGGTAATTCTACCCAGCTTCCTGCAAACGGCATTCAGAAGACAGGGAGACCTTTTCCACCACAATACAGCTGGTTTTTGATCACTACCACAAAGTACGGAGTGTACACACACAGAGGCAGACACAGGTCCTGATACCCAGAACTCTCCTGTAAGAACAAAGACAGCACTAGAACCAGGTTGGGCAGGATTGAGGGCACGGGGCACAGGGCACAGGGCACAGGGTACAGGGCACAGGACACAGGGCACAGGGCACAGGGCACAGGGCACAGGGCACAGGGCACAGGGTACAGAGCACAGGGCACAGGGCACAGGGCACAGGGCACAGGGCACAGGGCACAGGGCACAGGGTACAGGGTACAGAGCACAGGGCACAGGGCACAGGACACAGGGCACAGGACACAGGGCACAGGGTACAGGACACAGGGTACAGGGCACAGGGGACAGGGAACAGGGTACAGGGCACAGAGCACAGGGCACAGGGTACAGAGCACAGGGCACAGGACACAGGGTACAGGGCACAGGGCACAGGACACAGGGCACAGGACACAGGGCACAGGACACAGGACACAGGACACAGAACACAGGGCACAGGACACAGGGCACAGGGCACAGGGGACAGGGGACAGGGGACAGGGGACAGGGGACAGGACACAGGGCACAGGGCACAGGGCACAGGGTACAGGGCACAGGGCACAGGGCACAGGGCACAGGGCACAGGACACAGGGCACAGAGCACAGGGCACAGGGGACAGGACACAGGGCACAGGGGACAGGGGACAGGACACAGGACACAGGGCACAGAGCACAGGACACAGGGTACAGGACACAGGGTACAGGACACAGGGTACAGGACACAGGGCACAGGACACAGGGCACAGGGCACAGGGGACAGAGCACAGGGGACAGGGCACAGGGCACAGGACACAGGGTACAGGGCACAGGACACAGGGTACAGGGCACAGGACACAGGGCACAGGGCACAGGGCACAGGGTACAGGGCATAGGACACAGGGCACAGGGCACAGGGCACAGGACACAGGACACAGGACACAGGACACAGGGCACAGAGCACAGGGCACAGGGGACAGGGGACAGGACACAGGGCACAGGACACAGGGCACAGAGCACAGGACACAGGGCACAGGGGACAGGGTACAGGACACAGGGCACAGGACACAGGGCACAGGGCACAGGGGACAGAGCACAGGGGACAGGGCACAGGGCACAGGACACAGGGTACAGGGCACAGGGGACAGAGCACAGGGGACAGGGCACAGGGCACAGGACACAGGGTACAGGGCACAGGACACAGGGTACAGGGCACAGGACACAGGGCACAGGGCACAGGGCACAGGGTACAGGGCATAGGACACAGGGCACAGGGCACAGGGCACAGGGCACAGGGCACAGGGCACAAGCAGTTCTGTCACCAGTGCCTTCCAGGGCACATGCACACATCACTTCCCTATCCTATGAAGCAGTTTCCCTGGAGTGTGGTCTTTCTGCAGACTGCCAGGGTGGAGTGGCGATGTTAATTGCCTAAGGCACAATGCAAGATTATGCAGCAACAAAAATGCTGAGAAGGACCTGCATTCGCTATTGCAAAGGAACACGTGGGCTGAGTGAGGAAAGCAGTTATAGAACAGAGGAAGTATTTCCTCCAGCAAAAGGAGGGAACAGAGTGGCAAGTGGCTCCATGTATTATGCATGGATCAAATGCAGCCACTAGGTGGAAGAAGGGAAAAGCAATTACAACAGCCTTCAGGCCAATGGTGCACCTCTGAAACAAACAGTCACCTTTACTATACACCCACCACTCCCTACCCAGGATGGCTCAGTCTCCCACCCTGTCTCCATCATGATCCTAAAGGGGAGGACTTCTGAACAGTGAGTTCCAGCAGATTTCAATCAACCTTGGCCTGAGTTCTTCATGTGATGAATGAGGCCCAGAGCCAGGGCTTTCTCCTACTGAATTCTTAGACCAATCCTAGAGGACCAAGTTTGTCACACTGGCCTGCAAGGAGCTCAAGGCTGGTTTGTGCGTTCAGATTCTGCTGTGACTAGATACACAGAGCAGAACTGTGGAGCACATCATTTATAAAATGATAGTAGGAAGGCTGGTCACAGTGACTCACATCTAATCCCAGCACTCAGGAGGATACGGCAGAGACCTGCCATGAGTCTGAGGCTGACTCAGGCTGGGTAGTGAATTACAGGCCAGCAAAACCTTGTTGATGCTGTCTGAGAGGGTAGAGGCTTCAAGGAATGAGCTCAGAGCCTAAAATGGTGCTGATTCATGGGCTGTAATCACAGGGCTCCAGGCTTCTTGCCAGTTCTCCATTACTAATGGTCTGACACACACTCTCCTATGCCCTCCTGGTATCTTATTTTCTTCTTTTTTTTTTTCAGGCCTTGTTTTGCTATGTAGTTCAGTCTGTGCTCAGACTCCTGTTTTTAGCTTCCCAAATAATAGAATTGTGGGTATGAGCTTGGTTGTGGTGTTTTTTAACTTTAATTTCATGCTAAGCAATGGAAAGACAGCAAAGATTCGGTAAAACTAACTGTGTGACTATGACAGAAGAAATGGAAGTTGCTGTGGATCTAAAGAGCCCTGTGTGCACTGTGACAGGGAGACCCTATACAAAACAAAGGCTGCTACACACACACACACACACACACACGCACATGCACACGCACACACACAAAGAGAGGGGGCAGTATGCCTATCTAGATACTCTGGAGTTACTTGCACGACCCCCCTATGTGCTTTCATGCTCTGACCAACAGAAGGTCCCTGGGACAAGAACCACAGTCTCCTCAAACCCCAGTGTCTGACATTCCTGGCCTTGAGTAAAGGTTACATGCAGCTGTTATACCTCTAACCTCTGGTGATGAGAAGGTCCCTTTATGCAGAGGCACCTAACCCTCCCTGAGTTCAGGACCCCATCTCCAATACACTCTAGACCTTTGGTCATCACCTCCTACTCTGGAATCCAATTTAAGACATCCATCTACCCAGTCCCAGACCAGCACTGTTGGGGGCCATTGAGCTGAAAGAGGTAAAAGATTGTTTTCCTACTTTGAAGGAATTTATAATTGAGATCAAAGTGGTCAGAGGGTAAGATGGAGGTGGGGATCCCAAACTTGTCCAAACACCTGATATGGAGCTGAGATGTACAACCTCAGAAAATGGTCATGACTGCCACAGGAGACCTACCCCACAGTATGTCCACTGATCTCTGGAGCATAACATTGCCTCTCCCTGCAGCTACAACCCAAGACAGACAGCCCCTTCACTGACCACCCTTTTGAATGCTCCCCCTACTCTGCACTCTATTCATTCAGATAGGCACCTCACAAACGTCCTGGAACAGGTGTGGGGATTCGGTGACTGAAAACTGAGTTGAGATGGCAATAGCCAGCTGTGGGAATGTACACAAGGGCAGGACCCCCAGAATCATTGGCATGTAATGCTATGTGCCTGGTATGTGCCTGATAGAAATATCAGGCCCAGAAGACAGCAGCAGGCTATATGGGGAAAGGACCTAGGTAGGGTATGGTCCTGGCTTTGTCTAGTACACAAATGGGTTTTAGTCCCTTCTACCAAGGACAGAAGGACAGATCTCTCTGATGGTTTCAGAATACTCCTCAGAGTTGAGCATTAATGACCCCATCCCCTTCTTTGCTGCACCTTAATGCCATTTGCACCAGGGATAAGCCACAGCAGGCTGCAGGACTACCACTACAGCCCCAACAGAATGAGTAGAACTCTCAGGGGAGGGAGATGTCAGCTTGGATTGGGGGAGGTCAAAGTGGCCCCTTCTCTAGACAGATTTGTTGTTTGTTTGTTTGTTTGTTCGTTCGTTTGTTTCCAGACATGTTCTTATTGTGTAGCCTTGGGTATCCTAGAACTCTCTCTGTGTAAATAAGGCTAGCCTAGAACTCCTTCTAGGTGGGTTCCCATCAGCTCTGCAGCACCTGGCAAACAGGTGAGCAAACAGGGGAGGAGGGAGGAAGGCTGGCAACGGTGAGAGAGGCAACAGTTTCTTGCCTGGACAGGTTTACTTTCTAAGTGTGTGTCCAAGCCCACAGCAGACAGTGATAGGAGAAGGGAGCAGGCCAAGGGGCAGGAGATTGCCCATGACTGACCCAGTTCTCACTATTGACAAATGTTCCCCACTGTGGGGAGCCGACAGAAGGCGGCTATCATCTTTGCAGCCATCTTGAGCCATATCCCCTGACAAGAGATTTGATTACAATAGCCTACAACAGCTGAGCACACTCTGATAACATCTTGTTTTAGATACCCAGGATTTTCCCTTGGGTGTGTGAAACTTAAAGGTGTGTGACTTAAGGGTGTGACTTAGAGATCAGATTTAGAGACAAGGCCTAAGGGCATGACTTAAAGGCGTGACTTAAAGGCGTGGCTTAGAAGTAAGACATATAAAAGGCAAGAGGCAGACAGAAAAGTTCAGTACAACTTGGAGTAGGAATTAGGCATTGAGGAAGAAGACACTTGGACTAGAAAACTCAGAATAAATGATTATTAAGTATTAGGCACTTGTAGTAGGCACTTGAGACTCGAGACAGGCAACTTGAGATTAGGCACTTAGCACTCGGAGAAAGAACTTGAAAGAAGTAATTTGGAACTTGGAGGCACTAGGGACTAGAAACTGGGGACTTGGAGAAGAAGAGAGACTGAGAATAAACGGGATTGACTCACACTCTGTCTGGTCTCCATTCCTTGAGTCCGTCCTCACTCTCTCTCTTGCTGAACCCCGACCCACAGACTGGAGCAGCTTGGGGCAGTGCGGGCTCTAATAATTTAGCCCCCAAGGCTTTTGGCAGTGCGGGTTCCAACACTGATAGAGCGATCCGCAACATTTTTGGCCCCCAAACGTGGGGCAGCTCAGGCCACAACACCCCACTGCATTTTTCTGCCTTTGAGTCCCTCCCACATGAGGACAGACAGACAGATGATGGCTGCTAAGTGCCCTGTCCTCTGGCATTCCCTCTGTGACTTCAATTCACTCTCCCTAAGGTGGCAGCACATGGAGAAACCTGGCTCTTAGCACTCAGAAGACAGAACTCAGAACAAGCAGCTAAAACTCACTGCTCCAGAGGCTTGCAGCTAGGGTATAAAACAACACTAAGTTAATGCTTTTCACTATAAAAAGACTCTTGTTACCAATGGCAATCATGTTAGAAAGATCAGTAGGCTGGGTATAGCTCAAGAATATATGCAAGGCCTACCACACATACAGCACACAGACATACAACAAACACACACATACTATACAAACATACATACACAGAGAAAAGATTCTCTATATCTCATTCCCAGCATTAAGCTCCAGATTTCTAGACCAAGGACCTCTGAGGATCCAGCTCCCCATCTCAGATTTTCTATTAGCCCTCTCACACACACCTTTCCCCACAACTTCCCTGCAACATTCTGTCATTCCTATTCACACATTACATGGAAGAAAATGGACTTTCTTCTCTCTGCCTAACAGATCCTGCCCACTACTAAAGTAAGGCCTAACGGCCACTTTGCTTATAAACACGGGGTGAAATAAAACATCTATAAAGTTAATCCCTGGGTCTCAATTCCATCACTAGCCTCTTTTGGAGAGAGAGCCAACCACTGGGATAGGTGAGGCCAGGACTGGGCATTCCATCTTGGCCAGAAGTCATCAAGAATGTTCCATAAGGCTTTGTGTGAACATGCTCCCATCTTGATGATAATGGACTGAATCTCTGAACCTGTAGGTCAGCCCCAATTAAATATTGTCTTTATAAAAATTACCTTGGTCATGGTGTCTGCTCACAGCAGTAAAACTCTAAGACAATTACTACATAACCTGGGAACAAATGAGGGTGAGAACTTTTAAGTAGGAGGCAGAACAGGAACCTGTGTTGGGCTGGGATGCACCTGAGTAGTGGAAGAGTGTTTGCCAAGAGGACATAGGAAGGCATGGGTACCATTCACTGCACTGTAAAATAGAAAAGCAAATGGGAACAGACTAAAAAGGAAGAGACAGAGGTGTAGCACTGCATAATAGGTTAGTGCATAAGATAAAAACCAGCCCAAGGGACAGTAGAAGTGAAGGAGTGGGAGGAGGGATCAGAAAAGGCCTCCCAGGCCTAGTGTCAGACACAGCCAATGGTCCCCCACTGACATTCACTCAGGAGCCTGAACGACTTCCTGCCTTTACAGCCTATTTAGCCTGGCCTCTTCTCTATGTCCCTTCTATGTGTTCTAGGCCCTGGAAGGAAGCAGTGAGGGCTGTTCTGTGCCTCCTCATCTGTAAGGTGCCCTGTGAGCCAGCTCTAGCCATGTAACCTTACCCAGCAGTGAGGTGAAGAGAGCAGAGCAGGCCTAGTCATGGATGGGACTGCTTGTGATGGACATGGTTTTTCCTTTTAGGAGGCCTGGCTTTCAGCTGTGATGAGCAGGATGCTACACTCTCCCTCTCCAAGGTCTGTCCAGCTCAACACTACAAGATGAACACAGGAAGGACAGCTAGAGACCAGCACTAGACAGGGAACCCAAGGCTCAGCTGACATGCTCTGTGCCAGCTCCCCTCCTGATCCCTGCACTCCTTATCCCAGTACTCCTACCTCATTTGTCCTGGTTCCTGCTCCTGCCTTGATGCCACAGGTACCACCAGAGCCTCTGGTCTCAGAATGTGCCTCAGTGGAGGAGGGCTAGCTAGCTGGTTGATCATGGAGGTGGTAGGTTCCACCCCAGTGCAGAGAGAAAGAATAAGAATGGGAGAATAAGACACAAAGAGGAAGAAAATCATGAAAATGAAGACCTCCTTCCATCTCTCAGTTCTCCAGCCTTGGCCCCATTCCAACACTTGGACTCTTGAGTGTGCCCCTCTACTGGTTGCCTCAGCTGGGGGAATTGCATAGAGAAGAAACCTGGGCAGCTTACCCAGTGTTTCATGAAGACCAAATCATTGGAGAATCTTTGTTTAAATAGTTCCTTGAGGCCTCCTTTCTCTGGGAGTTTGTCATAGATCTGGTAGATGTCTGAGGCTTCCACATAATGGTAACTGTAGCTTGGGCTTGACAGGCCGATATACTTCACAGGTGCTTTCGTTATTGTTAACTTTTTTAACTGATTTGAGATGGTTAGCCTGTGAGTTAAGGGACTATAGCAAATTCATGGCTTGGAGTTTATTGTTACGGTGTTTTCTATGTTTTATTTAGAAATAGCGGAGTGGAGTTAACAGGCAACAGTCCAGATTACCTTACATGGATACTTGGTTTTCAAAACATCAGAAGTCCACAGAATTGACATGACAAACATTTCTGTATTAATGTTCATTTTTGATTAGAGACCTGTCTGCTGCTCCTGACAGCTTCCTGTATTGAATTCTAAGAAGAAATTGAGCATTTTTTGGAGTTACTCCAGTTGTTGTGAGACAGCCACTAGACAAGAATTGCCTCTTTCCATCTACAGACAAATTACTATCCAGAAAATGACACACTTGCAGAATAGTCGACTGATTATATCTGCCTAGACAGAGTAATCAGCCCTTAATAATTCTGCAGCACTAAGGTCTGTCAGATGATCCTGGGCCAGAAGGCAGAAGAACAGATGCTCCAACGTTTTATAATAGAGGGAGTATCCAGGTGTTCAGAGGTCTCTATAAATTGGCTAAGTTTTAGAAGCTATGCTTTGTGCTTCCCACAATTATAGTTAACTCAGTCATTCTGGATTTCTGACAGGATTGAAAACTTGTAGCCTCATAGCCAATCCTGGCTATTTACCTTGAGAGAAAAGATTTGAGTGTATGGTCTTCAGCTGACATTCATTCTAAAGCCAAGGAAAAAGCCAGGTTCAGAACTAAGTGTTTTAGTTAGGAGAGATGACAGAGGTTCTGGTTAGTCAACAAAATGATGGACTGGGTATTAGGACTATCTTGTACCTCACTGGTACAAATTGGAATAATTACGGTCTAATTGTATTTTGAGAGAAAAGATTTATTTTAACAAGAAGGGTGATGTGTAGGAGGAGCTAAGGTGGGAGGAGTACTGAGAGGAAGAGAAGGAGTAAGGAGAGGAGGAGAAGAAGGAGAGGAGAAACTAGGTGATGAGAGAGAGAAAGAGGGGGGAGACAGGGAGGCAGATGTTCACGTGTCTCCACCAGTCAAAGATAGTTGTTATATCTAGGTTGGGTAGTGGGTTACACCTCTGATTGAGCATTACCAAACTTATAAAGCCTTTGATTAACATTTTTTTTTAAATTGTATAAAAGCAAAAAGGAAAAGGGGACATGGGATAGGGGTTTTCTAAGGGAGGAAATGGGGAAAGGGGATGGCATCTGAAGTGTAATTAAAATATCCAATAAAAATGGAAAAAATGAAAGGAGCATGAAGGTCAAGTACAAGTCCTGGGTGGAGACAGGGAAAGGCGAGTCCAAGCCTGAAACTAGCAAGGGTCAGTGCCTGGGACCTAGCTATGTGAGCCTGGAAAGGTCAGAGAAGTGCAAATGTGGGCTGCTGGCAGGAACCAAGAGTACAGGGCCAGCCAAGGGTGCAGACCTAACACGACAGATTCTATCCTTATGTCAAGGATTGAAGCAGGGCTGGGAAATGTAACTTGTAGTATCAGGGATGGACCCCAAGGCCTTGACAAGCACTCAAGGCAAGCTTCCTGTCACTGGGCCATCCCCAGGCTAGTTTTGCATTTTTGTGCAATTCTGTTCTAGTTTCAGACATTACAGCCTGGACTTGTCAATTTTTCAACTGAAGAGTACAGCTAGACCATGAAGCAAAGAGGAAATGAAAAAACATAGCCTCAACACAAGGTGGCAGCAGCCCCTGAGGCTGAACAGTAGATCACCCGGGGTTTTCTTCTGGGAGCCTGGTTGCCTCTAGCATTCTGGGCAGAAGCAGTGGACTCGGCACAGGGTAAATAAAAGGAAGAGGAGACCAAGTAAGAACAGTCCAGGAGAGAAGACGGCCCTGGTGAACACTCCAGCCTGTGTTTAGGGCATCCATCAAATCCTTTTCTTCCTTCCTTTAGCCCCATGGCACCCAGGAATGTGTGCATAGTGTAAGAAGCCATGGGATATGCAGACATTGTCTGAGTACAAACAGATATGGCAATGAAGAACACCCCTAGTAGACAGAGGTCTGCAGAGCCCTGGCTGGGCAAACTGGGCCCCTAACCTGGGTGGGATCCAGGTGAGTGGTCCTGGAGGAGCACTCTAGCCACAGCCCAGAGGCAGAGCAGGGTGCACAGCAAGCTTAGTCTCGGGAGTCCAGAGGATCTACTGCAGAGCTCAGAGATCACTCCTAAAAAAACAACACAGGGCCTGGAAGAATCTTAAGGCTGAAAACAGCATAATCAGAGAGATGCTTTGAGAATCACAGGGAGCCAGTGAAGAGGTGACTGCAGTAATCTGGGCAAGAATTAGGTGGATCTGAGTGCAGACTGCAACAGCATGGACAGAGCGAAGAGAACAGAAAAGAGGACAGGGACATGAGGACTGGAACCAACCCAGAGATGTTCCATATGTGGGTGAAGGAAGCAGTGAGCGGGCACAGGGGTGCCAGGAAAGCCTGAGAGACCACCACCAGAATGTCACAGCTGGTCACTCTCCAAGAAAGTTTGAAATCCCTGGCCAGGATTGCAGTGTGGAAAGGGCTGAGGAACCCTCCAGAGGGAAAATTGGTGTCAGTCCCACTGAGTGTATCCATGGGTGTATGCAATTTACTGCAAGGTCTCCTTCAAGTCCCTGTTGTGATCACCTGCAGGTGGAACAGAGGAAAATGAATATTAATGTTCTCCAACTATGTTCTGAAACCTGATGCTTCTAACGACTAGCCTGTGGACGTAGCCACATAGCCTTTCAATCTGGCTCAGATTTATTGCAAGATAGTCTTCATGGAAGCAATATTTTGGATCCTGAGAGGTACAGGTGACAAGAAAGATGGCAAGATCCAGAAAGTGAGAGTGGGTGCTTCATGCCTTGGATTCCACAGCCATAGTCCAGAGGCCAATGTGCAACCTTTCCCTACACATGTACCAGTAAATATTCAATAAATATTGGCCATGTGAACCATACAGAAATTTCCAGCCTACCCTGCTTCTTACCCTACGTTCTATCCTCAGCCCAGGTAACTCTCAGTAACTCTGCTTTCTGGTATCTACATTCCTAACCTGAATAGAAGTGACCTCTGAGCCTCCCTGACATTTCCAGCTGCCACTAGGTCCCAACCAGATGCCCTCAGCCCCAAGAGGACATGGATTTAAAAATCTCCTTTCCCCATTTCCATAGGTCCCCAAGATGGCCCTGGTATGATCAGTTCCAAAGTTATCAGAAACAGGTACAGGCCTGATGTGGTCACTAGCAACTGATGAAGAAAATGAAAACATTTGTTGAAAACAGGAAGAATATCCTCTAATCAAGAAAAACCCTACCAAAACAGATGACTCGTAGAAGCCACAGAAAGTTCTTTCAGGAATGTCAAGGGGCCATTTCTGTTGTTTCCTGTCTGCTCTAATAGGAGAGCTATGTAAAACCCAACAGTGTCCTTAGAGGCAGATGGCACATTTCCCATTCAGATCTGTTTGCTGTGACCAAAATAGAATATCACAACTTTGAAAAAAAGTACAATTGGCTGATAGTAGGCAGCAAGTTACATGGATAACATGGGAGACACAGCACCCATGCCATACCATCTTTGGATAAAGTGGGAAACACAGCACCCATGCAATACCATCCTTGGATAAAGTGGGAGACACAGCACCCATGCATACCATCCTTGGATAAAGTGGGAGACACAGCACCCATGCAATACCATCTTTGGATAAAGTGGGAGACACAGCACCCACACCATGCCATCCTTGGTTAAAGTGGGAGACACAGCACCAATGCCATAGCATCCTTGGATAACATGGGAGACACAGCACCCACGCCATACCATCCTTTGATAAAGTGGGAGACACAGCACCCACGCTATAACATCCTTGACTGGGGGAGTGTAGGATATGTACACATCAGGGCCACTTTTAATTCTCCAGAATAGAAAGACAACTGGCTTTCTCAGCCTTCCTAGTTTCTTACCCTACAATTCTGTTGCCCCGGGAAATCCCTAATAGTCTTAGTTTACATTATTTACAGTCTTAACCTGTCTAGACAGAGAACAACCCCCCCCCAAAGTGTATTCACCTCAAAATATTCACCAACCATCTCAGAAGTGGGTTAACTGCCAAGCTACAATGGGATGAATTCAGACACAGGAAATGATGTGATTATCATGGAATTACCAATGCTAGGGAAGCAGAACTGGAGTCTGGAGCCTTAGACTAGTCCACCCTCCTGACACTCAGCACTATTAGGGGTGACCAGATTTAAGGAAGATAACCAGTTATGGATCAGTCCTGGAAACTGAAGCAGCATACCCACTCCCTTCGATCAACTATCCTATGGAATCTAAGCAAGCTACTTCAAGACACTGCACTCCTGCCATGAGAATCAAAGGACTCTGTAACCCCTCCCAACTTCCAGGAGTCCTTCCTCATGGAACAGCTGCCCAGGAGATGCAGTGTCAGTTCATCCTGAAGCTCACCCATCTGATGACAGCCCATCACCAGAGAAATGCAGGTCAGAAGAGTGTTAAACATACCTGCTATGAACTGGGCCTCTGGGTGGGCTCCTGGCACTCCCCTGCACAACTTGCCCACACAGCCTTCCCCTATGCTGAATCATAAATCTGTGAGAATGACATCTGACCAAACCTATTTTGGATATGTTTGAATGTTTGAATTTAAAAAAAAAAAAGTCCCCTCAGAAAAGACATCTTCGGGCTGTTGGCCAATGTGAATTCCTGCAGAGAGCTAAATGATAAACAAAAGTTCAAGTTCAAGTTCAAGTGCACCAAGACTGTGAACCTGAAAACTATTCTAGGAAGAATAGCTTCATCACGACTGTGTGATACAGAGGTCAACATGGTGAAAAGTAGCGTGATCCAAAGAATATTAGACCAGCTTCCCAAAACCAATGTTAGATCCTGAGATATCTGTTTGGAGGATTTCACAAGACTGAACAACACTCTTCATCCAATCAGATGACTGTGACCAGACTTAGCAGTGTGCTCCAAGCATTCTTTGGCATCCTACTTCCTCCAACTCAGAACTAGAAAATAAATTCACAAAATATGTTTTTTCTGCTTCTATAATTTCTGAGCAAGTCACTGTATTGTGCCGCACCAACCCTGACCAGCAGGAATTAAGACACGGAACAACTGGTTCCATCTCACAGCAGTTTACTCAGGATGCTTAGCAGTTGGTAGTCAAGATGGTGAGCCCACGATCCCTTCTTGAGTGCAGCTTATAAACCCTGCCAGGAGCCCATGAACTCATGCCACGTGCACCATACAGCTGAGGTCACTAAACAGCAAAACAAGCTATGTGGGATAAACAATATATTTATCAGAGTGTGCTTAGGCTGTTATAGGATTTTGAAAACCAAGTCTTTCATCAGGGTATATGGTTCCAGATGGCTGCAAAGTTGATCTAGTCGCTTTCTACTAAAGTCGGCTCCCAACACATTATTTATAAAAGAAATAACTTCATTTGTGGGGAAGGCTTCAGTTAAATGTGATCCTAAAAAAATGCTTCACATATGTCTTGCTTCCAAATGAGTGAGTCGCATATGGTAGGCTGGAAAGTGAGGCAAACACTGGTTTTGATGACCCGTGCATTGGCTAGGTAAGGAAATCAGGGCACACTGCAAGAATCGTGGTCTCTGCCTTAACCCTCATGGACTCTAATGTCAATCAGCCTATGTGGAAGGCCTTTTAACCCTTAGCAATACTGACTGGAATCATCCTAAAGATGCAGACATTCAAATGAGACAGACTCCTGAGTCCAAGCCAGTGAATGTATCTCTAACATTAAGAGAAGTGTCAACAGGGGACCATCTCAGGACTTCATCTGGCTGGTGAATATTCAGCTACTGGTACCAGGCTACAGCAGCAACTCCAAAAGAGCTGTGGCAACATCAGTGCTGCTTGGAGCCCAGCATCAACTGTATAGATCCAAAGTTTCCTATCTCTGTGCTTTTTACCACAATTGGCTATAGAAGCAATGCAGTGCCCTCCCCAAACATGGAGACAATCTGAAATAGAAACAGCACTTATACCAGCAAGAAAAATGTCACTAATGAAGCAGTAAGGACAAAGGTCTCTCTACAGATAAAAAACATGAAATGACAACTTTAACTATGTCCAAGCCAGTGGTCATTTCAATGGTGTCTTACCAGTCATTTGACCTCCCAGAATTATTCCATGAACCAAACCCTGGTGTAGCTACTCTCTCAATGCAGAGAGAAAAGATGCCCTTCAGTGTTCAAGTACCTGTGGGTGCTGCTCAGGTCCAGATGATTAGAAGTGCACCCAAATGGTCCTATTTCAAGATCTATTCAAAGAAACAACAAAAGGTATAAATCTGCTGTTTTGTTTGTTTGCATTTTTGGGTTTTTTTTTTTTTAGTTTGTCTTTTGGTTTGGGTTTGGTTTGGTTTGGTTTGGTTTGGTTTGGTTTGGTTTGGTTTGGTTTGGTTTGGTTTGGTTTGGTTTGGTTTTTGCAAGTAGTGGAAGATTGTTTCAAACAGAGAAAAAAAGCTGACCATGATCAATCACACGAATTGAGGGTGGGCAAGAGGAAGGCTGCTACCCTCAGCACTGTCCCTTGACCAGAGGGCAAACCTACCTCCTCCAGCTTATCTTTCCCTGACACATGCCCATCTGAGTTACCAGCCAGCACCTATGAAAGCACTTTCTCTCAGATTGCTGAGCATTGGGCAATTGAAACTTTCTCTCCAATAGATGGCACTTCTCAGACTAAAACCAAAGAGGATCCCATTGACTTCAACAGACCCAATCTTCTTTCTGGACTACCTGGTTTCTCACCAAAGCAAGCCAATAATCAACTGTATTGTAAGTTTTGAAGAAAGGAAATTGCACTGTGGCATTGACCAATGCATTCTGTAACTCTTCACACAGGCATATAGCTTGGCCAATTTGAAAAACTGGACCCTCAGAGAGAAAGCAAAATGAAGGTTGGGATATAGTCCAGTTGGTAGAATGTTTGTTGAGCACACACAAACCCATAAACTAGGCATGCTGGTGTACACGTGCAATTCTGTCACTCAGGAGGCAGTAGCCACAGGATGACAAGTCCTAGGACAGCCTAGGCTAAAACATAAAAGAGATAGGAGAAAGAACAAAAGTAGTCAGACCAGAAAACAGAATATGTTCTCTAAAAAGGACCTTCACCTTCCAGTACTTCTGGGCTTCCAACCCTGGCAAGAAAAAGATGCAGGCATATCACTAAGGGTGGCCAAAGGACCTGAAGCTGTGTCAACTGTCCAAGGACATAGTTTTTATCCTATCAGGACTCAGAGAAACTATCTATCTCTGTATTCAGCTAAATAGAAAGAAGAGCCAAGCCTTTCATGAAATTCCACAAGGGAGAAGAAAGCAAAGGGTAGTGTCCTCATAATGTCCCACCTTGACGAAGATCCTCACTGGGTTTTCTGAGTTTGGATTTTCTGGCCAGTCTAGATGCAGGGCCTACAATGGTGAGGAATCATGTGAACAGGCATTTACCCAAAGACATTTAAGCAGAATAAAATTTGTGGTCCACAATAAAACAGAACTTGGCTAATAATATCACAAAGAAAATAATGACTATGATCCCTTTCATACGACAGCTGGGATAGGCAATAGGAGGAGTATCATTGTTAATACCTGGGACAAACAATTCTCTTTATTGAGATTATTGACAAGATTTTCATGCTAAACTTCCAGCCTGTAACATTTGGAAGGCTTTTCCTACTAAAGTCTTGGCAACACTCAGGCTAGAGAAACCATCTTCTATAGGTGTACTCTGCCTATGTCAGCACTCTGTGACATTAGTATCTGGAGAAGACAGAGACATCAAATGAGGAACTGGACCGAGTGAGAACAGACAGTACAGAGAAAGCATCACTGTGCGACTGGACATTTCTAGTAAGTATGCAAGGCCAAAGCATTAAGAAGAAAAACATGTACAGTCATGAAGAAAATCATATAAACCTCTCCAGGGTGGCCAGACAGTAGCCATTTCTGTGGCATCTGCTAGTCACATGACCACGTGGTAGTTCTAAGGAATTGGTTTGTTGATATAGTCAGAGTAGAGAAAACTAGAGTGCTCCAAGAGCCACTGACACCAGCACATCATGCTATTCTGTTTCTTCCTTGTTTTGTTTTGGGGGTTTTCTTCGAGGTGGGGAGTTGGTTTGTTTTTTGTTTTTTGATACAGTCTCACTTGTAGGCCAAGCTGGCCTCATACTCTTAGCAGTCCTCCTGCCTCAGCTTCCCAAGTGCAGGTATGAGACACTGTACCCAGCTTTACAGCACAGTTTTAAAGCATTTCTTTGGCTGACATGTTTTCCCGTAGTGCTGAATTGGTTTGCAAAGGCGCCAGGAAACAGAGCTGGAGGAGAAAGAAGGAAATGTTTGCAAGAGTTTTCCCAAAGTTATCTGTGCTAAGAACAAACTCCACAAATGCCTTTTTCTATTTTGAACACGGCTTCTATGGCTTCTACACAGCATTAGCTTTCTTAGTGGAGAGGAAAGAGCAGCGCAGCTGTATGGATATTGGAGAAACAATGATTTATGGGAGATGTGCTCCCTGAGGTCTGGGAGACATGGCTATGGGTGTGTCAGCAGCAATGGGTGTGTGTGAGTAGCAATATTCATACATGAGAAGGGACTTTTGGCACTAAAGTCAGAGAAGAATGTTGTTCATAGGAACCACAAAATAAAGGCTTATCCAGTGTTATGGAAGCTAGGTGAAGGTTTTTACTAAGTTCAAACCAGGGGCCATTTCAGAGGTGTCTCATTTCTTCAAGTGGCATCTGCATATCCTCAAGAGTGGATCCAGAAATGGACCTTTGCTGGTGCTACATCTGGGCACCTCTAGCTATACATACTCAAAAACTTGGCTTAGTGAAAAATTTTACATAATTTCTTTTATTCACACAGCTTCCTTACTTAATGAAGTTGAGTATGTAGGACATGTAACACACTCAGTCAGAGGTCTCCCATGAGTTCCTAGGCGTTGGGGCAGGAGCCCAGTGGTAGAGTGTTTGTCTAAAAAGCATAGGGTCCTGGGTTTTGTTCCTGCAGGGAGTGGAGAGACCACCTGAGTTTTTGTGACTTGATCTCATGTGTGCTTGTTTCCACTATAAGAAAATCATAACCTAGTGATAACTGTTATTTTATTCTGCATCTCTGTGTGGAAGATAAATAGAACTGATTTAAATTTGACTTGTATCTAGAATGCTACTAAGACACCAAGTCCTCATTCCTGCCAGCTTCCAATTTTTAATTAGTCAAAAGAAACAACCAAGCAAGCTGTTTATATACTACTGAATTTGTAAGCCCAATTCTCAGGAGCTAATTACTAAGGGTTTTTAATTTTCTTTACTCTGATTTTCTGTTTACCAGTGATGAATAATGCTATTATAATACTCATGTGCCCATTTGTTTATGTATGTTATGTAAATGGTGCTTTGTCTGCATGTACATTGTTCATCTGCACCCAGAAGACAGCATCAGATGGTTGTAAGCTGCCATGTAAGTGCTGGGAATTGAGCTCAGGTCCTTTGGAAGAGCAGTGAGTGTCCTTAACCTCTGAGCCATGTCTCCATTCCATACCAATTTGTTTTAATCTCTTTCTTTTTTGGTGCTGGGGCTTGAACCCATGGCCTCATGTGTGCTAGGCAAGTGCTCCATCACTGAGATGTCTCCCTAGAAATAATCCATGTACCAAATCTGGAGTGGACTTATGTTTTTATTCCTTGCTATACACCTAGGAGTGGAAGTTCTGTGTCACATGGCAAATACATTTTCAAAGAACTAGTCCATAGTTTTACAAAGGGTTTTCTTTGTAATACCATTTGTAATATCATTTTACATTTCTAATAGCAGTGTATGAGGGAGCCCATCTCACCCTCCTCAAAACATTCTCTTTCAGACATCTTCATATGTGTGATGGGGTATCTTAGTAAAATTTTGATTTGAATTTTCTTAATGACTGTGCAGTCAACTTTCCATGTTCTTACTGCTGTTTATATATCATTAAAGAAATATCTCTTTAACTCCTTCCCCTCATCCCTTCCTCTCTCTCTGCTCAAGTGTTCTACTAGAGCTATACCCTCAGTCCTTGTTTTCCATTTTAAAATTTGAGGCAGGGTCTCACTAAGTTGCTGAGGTAGGCCATGAACTTGTGACCCTCCTGCCTCAACCTCCCCCATAGCTAGAATTACAGACTTCAGCCACTTGTCTGTCATCATTTCTTGTTCTTAAACAGGGTTGTCATTTTTTGTTGAGTTTACAGTTATTCATCTATTCAAGGCAGACTGCAGGCGGCAGAGTTTGCAAATTGTATTCCCAATCTGTATTGTCTTTTTAAAAATAATTTTAAGATTAGATGTGTATGAGTGTTTGGCAACAAGCATCTATGTGCATTTTACATGTGTGGTTGGTGCTCATGGAGGTCAGAAGAGGACATCAGATCCCCTTAAACTATAGTTACAAAAGGTTGTAAACTACCATGCTGGTGCTGGGAACTTAATCTAGGTCTTCTGCAAGAGCAACAAGAGATGCTTCCTGTTGTTGTTGTTGTTGTTGTTGTTGTTGTTGTTGTTGTTTAAGAGTAATTAAAAGAGTCCTTCTATGTACCTCTTGAACTCACAGAGATCAGTCTAACTCTGTGTCCTGCACTCTAAGATTAAAGGATGTGCTACCATGCCTGGTGTAGCAAGAGCTCTTAACCATGGAGCCATCTCTCCAGCCCTCAGTACTATCTTTCCATTTGCTTTTTCAGATAGTTCCATTATGCTATTATGCATTAGGCTATTTTCCAACCTGAGATCTTCTTGCCCCTTGCCTTGGTCTCTTGAGTTCTGGGATTACAGGCTTACACACTGCACCTGGGCCATTTTGCTTTCTTGACAATGTCTATATTAGTCTATGAAGGCAACCATAGCAATTATGTGATCTCATTGGTAAGTGTAAAAAAAATTTTTTGCTTGTTTATTTTTTTTTGAAACAAGGTTTCAGGTAGCCCAGGCTGGTCTCAAACTCACTATATATATGAGTTTGTTATATATATATATATATATATATATATATATATATATATATATATATATATATGTGTGTGTGTGTGTGTGTGTGTGTGTGTGTGTGTGTGTGTGTGTGTGTGTGTGTGTGTATAACCAAGAATGGTCTTGAATTTCTTACCTATAACACACAAATACTGGGATTACAGATATGTACCACTATACAAGACTAACATAAGGAACCTAATTCAATCCATAACACTCTGCTCTCCAGACTTCTAAGTTCATATATATATATATATTCCTGACACTACTGGAATTCTAAACAGCTTCTTCATAGGACATCACACTCATCTGTCCAATTAGCAGAGTCTGGGAGACAGGCCTCTGAGAGAGAGTGGGAGTGGGAGTTTTGGGCTACACTGAGGAGGCAGAACTCCCAATGGATCACCGCACATGAGGAGAAGGTGACTTCAGAGACGGTGAGCACAGGCACCCATAAGGGATGCTCAGCATTAGTAGTTGCTAAAGGAACACAGTCAAAGCTGTCATGGTGATGTCAGTGGAAAATGGCAAGAGCTCTGGGAGTCCCAAGCAATAAGACTCAGCTGCCTGTCCCTCCGCACCAATTACAGAGACACGTAGTGGTGACAGGAGGAGACAGGTTAAGCAGTGTGGTTCTATTAGGAGGTAAGGATTAAAAGGCTCAGTGACTACAAGTCCATCACCAGGGCACTGATATGAACTGTAGTTTTATATAGACGAAGTGGTTAAAAAGCATGGCTAAGCAGGCTTGGTCACTGTGTGGCCTGGTTGGTCCTTATCTCTGTGGTCTGATTGACCATTATCTGAGTTCTGCTTCCATATGACATATAGAAGTTCTCACTGTCTTTGAGGCACTGCTGTTCCTGGAATTCAAGATAATTACAGATTGAAAACCATGTCTGGAGACATTCAGGCAGGCACCCTTTCAAAGTCCAGAACAGGGCATCATGTAAGCTTTGATAAGATACTTCTGTTTCTTGAACTGTTGGAGACAGGTTAGATAGGTTGGTCTTTAAACAGATTTTTTTAATACTTAGCATAGCTAACACTGAGATAAAGCATGTAATGGTGAAGTGTGCAGAGTTAGAGGGACAAATACAAATAAAGGGAGAGATGCCAGGCTTTTATTTCTTGGGAGCCCAAAGAATGAGTCAATACTTTATAGCATAAGCACTTTCTAGGTATCTGTGACACTAATGGTAATTTACTTAAATATTAATTACATTCAACAAGATTCATTAAGTAAATTACTTAGCTAATCATATTTAATGTATTTTTTGAAGGACAAGGTCTCTATGTAGCCCTGGCTGTTCTACATTTTTTATTTATACCAGGCTTGCCTTGAACTCACAGGGATCCAACTGCCTCTGCTTCTTGAGTAGTGAGAATAAAGACATGAGAAATCATGCCTTCTAGGCTTAGATTTTTTTCAAAACCATCTTTAATGATAGTTCCTAAATGGTTCAACCTCCCTTCTAGCCCACCATTCACCAGAGGTAGGGGAAAAGAAAGGTTAATAGAAAACAGGGTTATAGATCTGTTTAGAAGTAGTTCATTGGGGTGATTCCAATCTTCATAGTCAGCAGTCCAGTCCACTCAGCAAACACCAAATACAAATCAGTAGCACTGACTCCATCCAGAAACCTCAAGGCTCTGCCAGCTGATTGATCAGCAAGAGTCAGAGGAAGCAGCAAAAAGCACCACCTGGAATACCACCAGAAGTTCTTTGATGCATTTCTCTCTCCAAAGTCAAGAAAGAAATGAACCAATGCAAGAGTGATGTCAGTGAAGACCAGCTTCAGAGAAGCCCAACGAAGACCAGCAAAGAAGTTGCAAGGTAAACCAATGCCAGAGCATCATCTACTGACTGTTGGGTTACACTTATACTCATTACAAACCTTATGTGTCTTCTCAAGCTCCACTCCAGAAAAAAATCACATGTCATTTCACCAGACAGCTTCCAGAAAACACCACATGACTGTTCTCAGCAAAATATGCTCTCATAAGACAGTTTCCAGAAAAACACAAATGAGTCTTCAACGAAACCAGAAATGTCCACTTCAATGCTTAGCCTTCAAAATATATTTTTAAAGAAAAATAAACTAAGTGTGCTAGCACAGGCTTGTAATACTAACTCTGAGAAGACTGGGTCAAGAAGAGTCTAAGTTCAAGGTTAGTGTGAGCTATAGAAAGATGCCTCCCTGGAAATTTTAATTTCATAGTGTGTGAATGACAACCTCAATACATTATCTTTAGGGTTTCTGTATGCCATTAATACAGATGTTAACTGTAGTGATTTTGACTGCCATTAGTTGAGATCTCACTCAGGATTGTTTCTAATTCTTCTGGGAGCATTACAAGACAAGCATGGGTACAAGAAACAAATACCTATAGGTCCATGAGTTGTAAAATCCCCTAAAGTTTGACATATTGGTGTTAAACTCAAGTCTAAATTAAGAGTGAGCTTTTGAATTGTCAGGAACTTCCAGCAGGGGGCGCACTGTGCCCTAGTTATGTGAGGTTAGTAGGACAGATTTGTTGGGCTACTTCTTTTACTTTGAAAATTATTGATATAAAAGTGAGATGAATATTGATACTCTCATAAGCACTGTGCCTGTATAACACATTTAGGAATACAAGGCTTAGACCCAGTCCTTCTTTAACTTTTTTGACTGATTTGAGATGGTCAGCCTGTGAGTTAAGGGACTATAGCAAATTCATGGCTTGGAGTTTATTGTTAGGGTGTTTTCTATATTTTATTTAGAAATAGCTGAGAGGAGTTAACAGGCAACAGTCCAGATTACCTTACGTGGATACTTGGTTTTCAAAACATCAGAAGTCCACAGAATTGACGTGACAAACATTTCTGTATTAATGTTCATTTTGATTAGAGACCTGTCTGCTCCTGACAGCTTCCTGTCTTGGATTCTAAGAAGAAATTGAGCATCTTTGGAGTTACTCCAGTTGTGGTGAGACAGCCACTAGGCAAGAATTGCCTCTTTCCATCTACAGACAAATTACTGTCCAGAAAAGGACACACATGCAGAATAGTCGACTGATTATATCTGCCTAGACAGAGTAATCAGCCCTTAATAATTCTGCAGCACTAAGGTCTGTCAGATGATCCTGGGCCAGAAGGCAGAAGAACAGATGCTCCAACGTTTTATAATAGAGGGAGTATCCAGGTGTTCAGAGGTCTCTATAAATTGGCTAAGTTTTAGAAGCTATGCTTTGTGCTTCCCACAATTATAGTTAACTCAGTCATTCTGGATTTCTGACAGGATTGAAAACTTATAGCCTTATAGCCAATCCTGGCTATTTACTTTGAGAGAAAAGATTTGAGTGTATGGTCTTCAGCTGACATTCATTCTAAAGCCAAGGAAAAAGCCAGGTTCAGAACTAAGTGTTTTAGTTAGGAGAGATGACAGAGGTTCTGGTTAGTCAACAAAATGATGGACTGGGTATTAGGACTATCTTGTACCTCACTGGTACAAATTGGCATAATTATGCTCTAATTGTATTTTGAGAGAAAAAATTTATTTTAACAGGAAGGGTGATATGTAGGAGGAGCTAAAGTAGGAGGAGTACTGAGAGGAAGAGAAGGAGTAAGGAGAGGAGGAGAAGAAGGAGAGGAGAAGCTAGGTGATGAGAGAGAGAAAGAGAGGGGGGACATGGAGGCAGATGTTCACGTGTCTCCACCAGTCAAAGATAGTTGATATATCTAGGTTGAGTATTGGGTTACACTTCTGATTGAGCATTATCAAACTTATAAAGCCTTTGATTAACATTTTTAAAAATTGTATAAAAGCAAAAAGGAAAAGGGGGCATGTGATAGGGGTTTTCTAGGGAGGGGAAATGGGGAAAGGGGATGGCATCTGAAATGTAAATAAAATATCCAATGAAAAAGTGAAAAAAAAGAAAATTACCCGCTAGAAGCAGCCTATCATAATCATGTTCTGCTTTGAAATATGTGTGATATTCCACTAGAATTGACATTTTGTTTTTATCTTTTCATTTTCATGATTGGAAGGCTTTTTTGTTGTTACTGGTGGGTTGTTTTGGAGTTTGGCAGAGTGCTTGTGCCCCATATGTGAGGTTCTGGATTCAATCCCAGCACTGAAGAAAAACAGCTGTACTTGAAACTTGTTTTTGAACCTCAATATTGTTTATCTATGTATGTTTTAATATATGTTATATAAAATAATTGATGTGGAAGAATGACTTCAAAGAAACAGTAAGGCAGTTCTATATCTTTAACTTGTAAAGAAACCTAATAGCCTACTTTGCTTTTGCCTCATTGTAACTTCCTCTTAAACATATGTGTCCTAGTTTCCTTTCTGTTACTGTGATAAACAGCTATGACCACAATCAGCCCAAGGAAGAAAGGTGTACTCCAGTTACACCACAACTGGAGTAACTCCAAAAATGCTCAATTTCTTGTGTGATTGACTTATATGTCTACGTCATGTCCATCATTGAATGAAGTCAGGGACAGAAGGAACCTGTGGGGAAGAACCGTGGAGGGATGATGTTCCAGCTATGCTCAGTTCGCTTCTTTGTCCAGACCAGGACCACCAGCCCAGAGAATGGTGCCACCCACAATGGCTGAGCTGTCCTATGTCAATTAAGATAATGAAGACAAGCTCTCATATGCATGTCCACAGACCAACTTATAAAGCTAATTACTCCGTTGAGACTTGTTTTTGTTTTGTTGTTGTTGTTGTTGTTGTTGTTGTTGTTGTTGTTGTTGTTTTGAGGTCTTCTAGGCAGTGTCAAGTTTACAGTTAGTAATAACTAGAAAAATATTCCTTTTTATCTTTGTGTCAAATGTGGGTGTTTTAGGCCTGACTGGTCCATTAAGAACATTCAAAGCAAGTTCCAGTATAGCCTGGAGTACATAGAGAGACCGTGTCTCAAAGAAAAAAAATGAAAGAAAGAGAGAAAAGAAGGAAGGAAGGAAGGAAGGAAGGAAGGAAGGAAGGAAGGAAGGAAGGAAGGAAGGAAGGAAGGGAGGGAGGGAGGGTGGTGGTTTGAAAGAAAATGGCCCTCATAGGCTCATAGTGAGTGGCCTGGAGTACATAGAGAGACCCTGTATCAAAGAAAAAATGAAGGAAAGAGGGGGGAGGGAGGGAGAGAGGGAGGGAGGGAGAGAGGGAGGGAGGGAGGAAGGGAGGGAGGAAAAGAAAGAAAGTGTGAGAGAGAGAGAAAGAAAGAAAGAAAGAAAGAAAGAAAGAAAGAAAGAAAGAAAGAAAGAAATGAATGAATGGTGGTAGTTTGAAAGACAATGGCCCCCATAGGCACATAGGGAGTGGCACTATTAGGATGTGTGGCCTTGTTTGAGGACAAGTATCACTGGGGACAGGCTCTGAGGTTTAAGATGCTCAAGCCAGGCCTACTGTGGCACTCTTTTCCTCCGGCCTGCTGAACCAATGTAGAACTCTCTTGGCTTCTTCACCACCATGTCTGTCTGTATACCACCACGCTTCCTGCCATGATGAGAGTGGACTAAGCTTTGAACTGTAAGCCAGCCCTAATTAAATGTTTTCCTTTATAGGAGTTGCCATGATCATGGTATCTGTTCACAATAAAAGAAACCCCAAGACAGAAGAAAGGAAGGAAAGAAAGAAGGAAGGAAAGAAGGAAAGAAGGAAAGAAGGAAAGAAAGAAAGAAAGAAAGAAAGAAAGAAAGAAAGAAAGAAAGAAAGAAAGAAAGAAAGATTTTCTCAAAGAACCTGGTTATGTTGATTCTTTGTATAGTTCTTTTCGTTTCTACCTGGTTGATTTCAGCCCTGAGTTTGATTATTTCCTGCCATCTACTCCTCTTGGGTGTATTTGGAAGGCATTTAAAGCTATAAGATTTCCTCTTTGCACTGCTTTAGCAAAGTTTCTTTTATGAATGTAGGTCCCCTTGCATTTGGAGCATAGGTGTTCAGAATTGAGAGCTCTTCTTGGCAGATTTTTTCTTTAATGTGTATTAAGTGTCCTTTCTTATCTTTTTGATAACTTTTGGTTGAAATTTGATTTTATTCTAGATTAGAATGGCTACTCCAGCTTGTTTCTTGTGAGCATTTGCTTGGAGAATTGTTTTCCAGCCTTTTACACTGAGGTAGTGTCTGTCTTTGACACTGAAGTACATTTCCTGTATGCAGCAAAATGCTGGGTCCTGTTTACATATCCAGTGTGTTCCTCTACGTCTTTTTATTGGTGAATGGAGTCCATTGATATTAAGAAACATTAAAGATTAGTGATTGTTGCTTCCTGTTATTTTGTTGTTAGAGGTGGAATTGTGTTTGTGTGCCTATCTTCTTTTAGATTTGTTGAAAGAGTACTTTTTTGCTTTTTCTAGGGTATAGTTTCCCTCCTTGTGTTGGAATCTATTATCCTTTGGAGGGCTGGATTTGTGGAAAGATATGTATAATTTTTTTTGTCATGGAATATCTTGGTTTCTCCATCTATGATAATTGAGAGTTTTGCTGGGTATAGTAGACTCGGCTGGCATTTGTGTTCTCTTAGGATCTTCCCAGGATCCTCTGGCTTTCTTAGTCTCTGGTGAGAAGTCTGGTGTAATTCTGATAAGTCTGCCTTTATAAGTTACTTGACATTTTTCCCTTACTGATTTTAATATTCTTTCTTTGTTTTCTGCATTTGGTATTTTGATTATTATGTGACAAGAGGAATTTCTTTTCTGGTCCAGTCTATTTGGAGTTCTGTAGGCTTCTTGTATGTTTGTGGGCATCTCTTTCTTTAGGTTAGGGAACTTTTCTTCTATAATTTTGTTAAAGATATTTACTGGCTCTTTAAATTAGGAATCTCTGCTGTCTTCTCTCCTTAGGTTTGGCTTTCTCGTTGTGTCCTAAATTTCCTGGATGTTTTGGGTTAGAAGTTTTTTGCATTTTGCATTTTCTTTGACAGTTGTGTCAATGTTTTCCATGGTATCTTCTTCACCTGAGATTCTCTCTTTTATCTCTTGTATTCTGTTGGTGATGCTTACATCTGTGACTCCTGATCTCTTTCCTAGGTTTTCTATTTCCAGGGTAGTCTCCCTTTGTGATTTCTTTATTAATTCTATTCCCATTTTTAGATCCTGGATGTTTTTTTTCAATTCCTTTGCCTGTTTGGTTGTGTTTTCCTGTAATTCTTTAAGGGATTTTTGTGTTTCCTCTTTAAGGGCTTCTACCTGCTTATTTGTGTTCTCCTGTATTTCTTTCAGGAAGTTATTTGTGTCCTTCCTTTTTTGTTTTTTTGTTTGTTTTTTTCTTCAGTTTCTGTTAATTTATTCTTAAGTACTTCTAGTTTAAAAAAAAATTAGCTCTATTCCAAATATCTTAACTGCAAAGCACTATCTCCCAGAGTCACCAAGCACTGAAAGAGGAAAAGGTGTTCAAGCAGTAGGCAACAATCATGGCCCTCCACACAGCAGAATCCAAGTGGCACTGACTAGTCCAGGACAAGTCTAAAAACAAGGGGATCCATGCACGTCAGTAAGTATGTCATCATCTTCACAGTCGAGAGCTCCTTCACATTGCACGCTGTAAGGACCCTGGTCTTCCTGGACACTATGGCGAGTCTGAGCTTGAACTTCCAGCCTTCATTTTCTTCTTCTTGCTGTGCTTCTTATGCTTCCTTTTCTTTTTGGCTTTGTCTATTGTTCTCTCTCGCTCTTCACACTTTTTTATGCATCTGTGGAATTATAACTCTAAGGTTATTTTATAGCACTCTTATTCAATAGGACTGTGATCCAGTTCAAGGAAGGCATTCAGAGATAAAACAATCTTTTTCAATTTTCATGAATGCAAAATTTATCATATCATAGTGCCCAACATCTAGGAATTCTTAAATATAGAGCTCTAAAGATCTCTGATTGATGAGCTTATTTCAGGACATTTAGACAGAAATTTAGCATGTCTCATATTACTAACTTTACTGCAACTGAAATTTTACGTTTCAAACATTTCACTTAATTGTCATTATGCCTTGTTTTAGAGTACCAGAAAGAAGATATGAGGTTTTTTTTGTGGTAGTTTTTTGCTACTGATGAAATCAACAAGAACGCTTATCTTTTACCTAACATGTCTTTGATACTCTCCTTTGTTGGAGATCAATGGCCTGTGTGAAGATACATTGGGAGTTCTGGATAAAATATATTCACAAAAAAACAATAGTTTGAGATTCATTAATTATATCTGTGGATTAAATGAACAGTATTACATAGACCTCACAGGACCATCATGGAAAACATCCTTAAAACTGTTAATTCATTCTAGGACACCAAAAGTAAGAATGTGTGACACTGGATGAGTTAACAACTTTTTAAAGATTTATTTAATTAATGTATGTGAGTACATTGTCATTGCCTTTGGAAAGACCAGAAGAGGGCATCAGATCCCATTACAGCTGTTTGTGAGCCACCATGTGGTTGCTGGGAATTGAAGTCAGGACCTCTGGAAGAGCAGTCAGTCAGTGCTCTTAACCACTGAGCCATCTCTCCAGCCAGAGTTAACAACTTTTAACTTCCATTTACATGTGTCTACAAAAAAACTTGGACAGCATGCATTTATGAGTGCACTACACACATATTATATATATATATATATATATATATATATATATATATATATATATATATATGAAATAATCAAGTCATAGATGTACTGGGCAAATGGGCAAAACTGTTTTCTAGGACATTCAGACTTGTCAGGAATAGTCTAGAATCTAATAGAAATAATACATTATAGCTGCCTGTGGCCACAGACAAACTGGGTTCACCTGAAAGGGGGGCTGGAAGTGGAAAAAAAGGATAGAGAGGCAAGAGAAGCATGAAGCCAAGACAAAGTTTTCTGATCAATGCTCAGAGTTCAATATTCCGCTCTTGTATATATAGTGGAAGCCCACCAGAGCCTATTCTTTGTTTCAGCTGCAAGGCAGGCTCAGTGGGCAGTCTCTTCTTCAAAGTTCTTGCAGGAAGTTGCAAGTGTAAACAAAGCAGCTGGATTCAACTAGGTGTTAAGGTGCTGTGTGACAGACAAGGTCTGTTCAGACTACTCAAGGCTGGAAAGGACACATTACATATTTATAATATAATCTTAATAACTTTAATAGATTTGAAAGGTAAATAACATTACCTGTATATAAGTCCAAACATTCTAACAATCATGCTTCTCTTTAGGTTTCTTTGGACCATTTAATTCTAATCTAATTGACCATAACCAGTTGCCCCATGTCCATCAGGTAGCCACCAAGGACACATGTTTGTCCCATGGCATGATTTCCTTGATGCTTCATTTTAGATGGACTTGGATTGGACTGGTCAACTCAGATGATGACCAGGGTATTCAGTTTCTATCAGACTTGAGAGAAGAAACGAAAAGACATGGAATCTATTTAGCTTTTGTTAATATGATCCCAGAAAACATGTGCATATACATGACAAAGGCTAAGATATATGATGAACAAATTATGGCATCTTCAGCCAAGGTTGTTATCATTTATGGTGAAATGAACTCTACCCTAGAAGTTAGCTTTAGAAGATGGGGATATTTAGGTGCACAGAGAATCTGGATCACAACCTCACAATGGGATATCATCACAAATAAAAAAGATTTTAACCTTGACTTCTTCCATGGGACTGTCACTTTTGCACACCACAAAGGTTAGGAATTTTATGCAAAAAATAAACACTGATAAATACCCAGTAAGCATTTCTAAGTCTATACTGGGGTGGAATTATTTTAATTGTTCAATCTCTAAGAACAGCAATAAAATGAATCCTTTTACATTCAACAACACATTGGAATGGACAGCACTGCACAAATATCACATGGTCCTGAGTGAAGAAGGCTATAATTTGTATAATGTTGTGTATGCTGTGGCCCACACATAGCATGAACTCATTCTTCAACAAGTAGAGTCTCTTCCTCAGACCACAGGGAAGAGAACCCACCTGTGGGTGGGGAAGGCGCAGAGCACAGAGACACATTCCAGGATGGGAGGTGGTCAGGAAGAAAGTAATGTGTGAATCTGAGTCATCTATAGACCGGACCTGAAAAGGTCAGGCTTTGGGGTCCTTTGTGGTTGCCCTCGTGTACTCTGTATAAGAACTGCTCTCAGTTTTTGTTTGGGGCTCTCTTGCCGGCATGCGAGAGAGTCCTGGTGCACCAGTATCATTAAACCTCATGTTGTTGCATTTGGGGGGGGGGGAACCAAGTAGAGTCTCAGAAAATGGCAGAACCCAAAGGAGTATTCTTTGACTGTCAGCAGGTAAAGTTGCTTACATTTCATTATGCTTAGATATATCAATGTGATTTTTTTGAATGGACCCAGAGAAAGAACTGTACATTTGTTAGAGATTATTCTCTCAGTGGAAATATTTCTACACTGCAAAACTCCCTAATGAATAGTTTGCATGGATAAATATCATACACAAGGATAACATTTGAAAGGAGACAATACATTTTTTGGGATACCAGTGAGTTTTGTGAAAACGTGTCTCCACATTTCACCAAATGAGTTCAAAATTTAAAATAGAAGCCAAGAGTTTTATCATAAAATTCTTACATGATGACTAGACTAGAGTAGTTTTCTAAAAAAATAATTTCTCAAGAACTGCTACATGTGTTGTGATTAATAGTTATTCATTTAAATTAACAATTATTTACAAAACCATAAATGATTAAGACTGCACATTATATTAAGTTTATGTTTATCTCATATATGTATAATGTATGTACATGAAAGACCCACAACCATTCTTTATTTTCACAACTTACAGACATTCAGACTTCCCCTTCATTTGCACATACATGGCTTCATTTTTTATTGGCTGTTCTATTTATTTACAATACAGATGTCATCCCCTTTCTCCATTCCCCTCCTCCCTAAAGCCCCCTACCCCATTCCCTCTCTTTCTTTATGCTTCTTTTTTATTCAATATTTTATTTATTTTATTTATTTTATTTACATTTCAGATCTTATCCCCTTTGCCCATTCCCACCCCCCATTAATCCCATATCCCATCCCTCCTCCTCCTTTTTTGCCTTTATACTGTTTAAATTACATGCAAGTATTAAGGTCAGTTCTAGGAACTAGCAATAGAATAGATGCAAATAGTCAAGGAACAAGCAAGACAATAAACCCAGATAGTCAAAGAACATGAATGACAATAAACAAAGTCCTGTGATCACTCATGTGATCATTATTTCTAAGGGGTTATCAGGATGACGAAAATATCTGAGCTTACTTCCCTGTCCTAGCCCAAAGTCATTTTCATGCCTGAAGTCTATTTTTTGTTCTAGCTGAAGACTTAGATTCCTGCCTATAATTACTTCTTTTTTTCTAGCCTAGGATTTAGATTTCTGCCTGAAATTGCTTCTTTGTTCCAGCCTAATGTCAGATTCCTGCCTGCAGTCCATTTCCTTGTCCTTGGCCAATGTCAGATTCCTTCAGGCAGCCCCCAAAGCTCTCCACATTTTCCCCCTTTTATTGCATAAACCAGACTGAGCCTGTCTTAGGTCATGCTGAGAAGAATGCCTTTCTTACCCATCATGGAATATGCATTATCAAAAGCAATGCATTTCTGTCTTAGGTTGGTAAGGCTCTGTGCAGAATCTTACCCGTCTTTGGCTTGCCATCCTGTTAAATTAATAACTCTGGAGGCCCATTTTAAGTTTCAAGTCTTGGACTTTGACTGCCAACCTGTTGATGTAGTTAGAGACAAGCTTTAACACAATGAGGAGGAATGAAAGTATTCTCAGGACAAGAAGGGCTAGCATGATCAAGCTATATATGCCATTCCTAAAGTTTGACCAAAATGGAAATACTGACCTCAGGCCATGGATAATTTTATCTGCATTATCTACAGCATCAAAGCTCAAATAGCAGCATTCTTTAAATTCATAATCTCACTATGCAAAGTTAAAACACCCAGAGAGGTGTTAGAATTATGTCAAATACCCTACAGGTGTCTTTAAACTTTTTTCTAATTATAATGACAATCATTGAAAATTTTAGAAGTAACACTACTCCAATGATATTTGTCATGACACTTGAGATGGCCCCTAACTCTTGAACCCTGAATATCATTCAGATAATTTAAATAGGATATAGAGTATCAATTCATTGTTCCAAGCACCTATATAAATCCTTTTGTATACCCAATACATTAGTAACAGTTTTTTGCTAGATGGTTAACAAAAATAGTTGTTTTAACACAATTAAAGCTATTTCAGAAGCAGTGGTGCTGGCAATTAACAAAATTAAAGCTGTTATACCAGCAATAATCAAGCCCACTACACTCTTGCTTCTGCTTAAAGCCTAACTCACTTCTTCCAGCACTTTCAAGCTCTTCTTAGAAAATCAAGGTTTTCTAATACTCAAGGCAGTAAGACAAAAGCTGGTTGATAGACCCCCATAAAAAACATGCCAGGTTTCAACACAAGAACACAATTAAAAATATGCAGTCAATGAAACTTACAATAAATACTGTAGAAGAGACAAAACCAATTTTAGATTGACAATTAAAAGAGCCTTAAAATATGCACTAACCCTTGTTTGAAATCCAGATCCTGTCCCAACTTTATCTCTTGCTATCATAATGTCATAGGGAACTGCAGCTACCTTCTAAATACATCTCTGAAAATGTCCAGATCCAGCCTTTCAAATGAAGACTGTTATTTCCAATATTGGACTGATTTCTAGACCAGTACATGATTGAGTCTGAATAACTGGTTACCTTAAAGAAAAATACAAGAGTCATAATTATAATTTCTCTTTTTGACTCTCTGTCCCATAAGGTCTAAAAATTTGAGGCACATGGCATAATTTTTTAAAAAACAACTTTTGACAAACATATGCACACACATACACACACCATGTTGCTTGTTATCTGGTAATCATTTTTCTAGCATATTTTACCATCAAACATTAATATGAAGTATATTAATTTTTAATTATCCATGAGTATATTATATTTTACTACACAGGATTACTTTAATACAGCTGTCTTTTCTATTCATTAAGAAATTATGGGAACTTCTCAATTTGACATTCCCTTTATTGGTGTGCATATGTAAGCATCTAATGGTGCATCTCAATTAGGTGGCTTTCCTGCTGAAAACCAGGGTATTTACTAACCCTGTTGGAGAACTGGTGAGCATGAATCAAAGGGAAAACCAGTGTGCAGACTATGACATTTTCAACATTTGGAATTTTTCATGAGACCTTGAATTAAAAATAAAAATAGGAAGCTATTTTCCTTGTTTCCCACAGAGTCAACAACTTCATATATCTGAAGACTTGGAGTGGGCCACAGGAGGAACATCAGTTGGTATACTATAATTTTTATTTTTTCAGGCTATCTAAAGTTTAAAATAGAAGGCACTGAAGTAATAGCTCTGTGGTTAAGACCAATTGCTACTCTTGCAAAAGACCATCCTCAGTTAAAAGCACCAAAATTTGATAACTCTCAACTTTATGTAAATCTGATTATAGGGATCAAAGACCTCTGGATTCCATGTTCAATTGCACTCACATGTCTTTTCACCCACAATACAAGAATATATTTATTAAATTTATTGTAGTATATACATATATATACATATATACATATATATGTGTATATATATAACTAATATTTTGTAACTATACATAAACCATGGAATTTTCTGATTTTGTTTGAACATTTTTATAGCCTACTTAAGTATAGCATGTATTCATTAACAGAAATCTTTCTCCAGATTCAAGGTTTTCTTAATTATGTATTTTATTGGCTATTTTATTTATTTACATTTCAAATGTTATCTCCCTTACCGGATTCATCTCCTCTATGGAGGATTGCTTTATCTGGCATCAGTGGGAAAGAAGGCCTTTGGTCCTGTAGAAGCTTGATGACCCAGGATAGAGGAATGCTAGGGTGCTGAGACAGGAGTGGGAGGGTGAGGGGAGAGCTCCCTCAGAGAAGCAGGGGGATGAGGTAATGGGATAGGGTGTTCAAGGTTTTCTTTTTTTGATTTTTCGAGACAGAGTTTCTCTGTGTAGCCCTGGCTGTCCTGGAACTCACTCTGTAGAGCAGGCTGGCCTCGAACTCAGAAATCCACCTGCCTCTGCCTCCCAAGTGCTGGGATTAAAGGCATGCGCCACTACTGCCTGGCTCAAGGTTTTCTTTTAAACTTAGGAAAACTTCATTAATTTTATGAGAGTCTTATATAATATATTTTGTTCATTTTCACCAAACAACTCTTTTTTGATTCACCCTAACTTCTCTCTCCACACAACTCAGTGTTCTTATTTTTTTATTTATAAAACATGAGGGAGAAACTGATGCCATGTAAACATTTCTTTTGGATTAATTGGTTTAGGATGGAAATTTTTTTAATTGCTACAACCTGAATGTTACATATAAAATATTACATGATGTAGTAAATATTGTGTGACATTCAGTGCATTGTGGGATAATACAAAATAGTAACGTGCCTAAAATTGTTAAGTAATGCTTGTTATCAGAAGATTTATAGCCATATGTGTTACTGTCCCATATATAAATCTATGGGTCATTATACATATGATATATACATGAGCTACACATACACACATATTATATAATATGTATGTATTGCCTCAGATTCCCTCCTCCATGTGTAGTGTGACATGTACTGCTGGATTCAGGAAAATTTATCAGAAAGAAACAGCAGACTGCTGCTTTGATTGTGTCCAGTGCCCAGAAAGTGAGGTTTCCAATGAAACAGGTACATGCTTGCATAAGGAAGAAAAATTGCTGAATTTGAATACCTTTACTTTCCAAACTAGAAATATAATATGGCCTAGATGGAAACTGAAGACCTAAAATCTCCATGTTTCAGAACTTAATCAGTTAAATAATGTCAGCTTCTTTTAGACCCAGCAAATAATCTATAATATCTTCTACAAACAATGTATTTCTCTCACAATATGTTGTTTACTAATTTTATATAGAAAATGCTTAGGGGGACTTACATGTATAACTATATTTTAAACAAAAATTTTAGGCATAATCTATACATATGTTCAATTTTTTTATTCTTTATACAAAGAAACTTGACTACATGATCAGTCCACAATCTTTCCCTCCACCACCCAGCTTAGTCCCTGACAAAAACAAGATACTCAGCGTAACAGTTATAGTTTAATGAAATATATTTTAAGAGCTTAGATGGCTTAAAGACTTAAGCATTTTTAGTCAAAGAATTAGAAGAAGAGTGAAGATTTCAAGAATGCAAGAAGAGAGGGGATAGTGCTTATCATCAATCACACCCTGCCTAAGGAAAAAGTGATGAATGTGAATATCTATAACCTTCCTGCCATACAGCTTGAACTGTGTAGTTGGGAAGAAAGAGATCTTACCCACTGAGAGGGACATGCATAGGTCTATGAGACATACAGCTTCAAGAATGAAAACATTCCTTTATGCAAATAGTATTTGCATGAGGAATTCTGTGTTCTGGTGCCTATGTGTAGATACAGGCAAAGGGTACAACTCTCAAAGAAAACAAAGCACATAATGTATTTCATCAACTTCCATCAATAACTATGTTTGCACACTACCCTTGTCTATGAGTAGTAAATTTATGGTTTGAGGAATTAAATAATCTGAGATTATGAAAATTATTATTCATCATATTTTTCTTTCTTCTTCATTTAATAAATGGATTTTTTCTGTTCCATTACCTATGACAATGTTTTGTTCTAACACAAAGCATAGGTTAGTAGAGAGCAATCTTAAGTCAGTGGTCCCTACAGCAATAAGGAATGGAATAGATGCTCAACACCCAATTATTTATTGATATATCCTCTGAATGATACAAAAACACAACTATTAACTACATAATTATGATATCTTCTAAGGGTGTATTGTTGCTCACCAGCAGATATGGAACAGTGTGTGAGGTGTCCAGATGATAAGTATGCCAACTTACAGCAAACCCACTGCCTCCAAAGGGCTGTGTCACTTCTGGCTTATGAAGATCCATTGGGGATGGCTCTAGGCTGCATGGCCCTGTCCTTCTCTGCCCTTACAGGACTAGTACTAGTCACTTCTGTGAAGTACAAAGATACTTCCATTGTGAAGGCCAATAACCACATTCTCAGCTACATTCTGCTCTTCTCTCTCATCTTCTGTTTTCTCTGCTCATTGCTCTTCATTGGACATCCCAACCAGGCCACCTGCATCCTGCAGCAGACCACATTTGGAGTATTTTGCACTGTGGCTGTTTCTACAGTGTTGGCCAAAACAATAACTGTGGTCATGGCTTTCAAGCTGACTACTCCAGGAGGAAGAATGAGAGGGATGCTGGCATCAGGAGCACCTAACTTAGTCATTCCCATTTGTACCCTAATCCAACTTGTTCTCTGTGGATTCTGGTTATTAACATCTCCTCCCTTTATTGACAGAGATATACAATCTGAACATGGGAAGACCATCATTATTTGCGACAATGGCTCAGTCATTGCCTTCCACTTTGTCCTGGGCTACATGGGCTTCTTGGCTCTGAATAACTTCACTGTGGCTTTCTTGGCTAGGAACCTTCCTGACAGATTCAATGAAGCCAAGTTCCTAACATTCAGCATGCTGGTGTTCTGCAGTGTCTGGATCACCTTCCTCCCTGTCTATCATAGTACCAGCAGGAAAATCATGGTAGTTGTGGAGCTCTTCTCCATTATAGCTTCTAGTGCAGGGTTGCTAGGGTGCATCTTTGTCCCAAAGTGTTGTATCATTTTAGTTAGACCATAATCAAATTTTCTGCAGAAATATAAAGATAAATTGCTTTATTGAATCTTTAGTAGTTTTTAAATGTTAGATTGTATTCAACTTATCTTTTTGCTTTGTCTTAACAAAAATACTACTAAATCATACAAAAAAATACGGAATATACAAACTTAGTACTTACAATGTAGGGCAGCATAGCACTGCCTAATGTAATGCCAGTTATTAAGTGTTAGTGGGAAATGGTCTCATTCATGTGTACACAAACCTAAACATTGAGAATAAGGAATCTCAATTGATGACTGGCCACTATAACTTTGACCTGTAGGTATGTGTGTAAGCCATGTTCCTAATTAATGTTTAATATAAAGTTATACTACTGCTTGTGGACAGTGCCACCTCTAGGCAAATTGTTCTGGGAGTTATAAGAAAGAGGACTGTAGACAGCATGGACATGAAGCCAGTAATCAGCATTATTCCATGTGCTCTCATTGAGTGTCTGCATCCAAGTTCTTGTCTTGAATTCATTCAATTAACTGTGACCAAGGTACATAGGGGAATAAGGCTTTTCTCACATGGTTCCTTTGACCATGGTGTCTTGTTACAGCAACAGAATCTAAGACATCACCTAAATGATAAATTGCCTTGGTTGGGATTTGGAATATCATAGATGCAATAAAAAGCACTGATTTAAAAAAAAAAAGATTGAATGTTAGTGCAGCATGGAGCATAGTCACAGCACTGCATGCTGTTGATGGCCTTCAAAGAGGCCTGAGATTTCATAATATCTTTGTAATGTACTATGAAGATATTCAGAATATCAGAGAACATACTAAGAAGAAGAGTACAGTATATAAAAAAGACTACAGGGTTCAGTAAGTGCCTGCTGTATAAGGCTCTTGAACTTTATATTAAAACATACCATTTCATTATGAAATGAATGTTTCATTCAGGGAGAAAAATTCATAGTGGAAAAAAGTCACACACAAGACCTTTATCACAATAAAGTCAGTGAAGTCTGTGAATATATAAATCACTCTAGATGAAGGATCTCATTATAAATTTTATCAAAATAGAAGTAGCTAAGGATTATTTGGGTTAATATTACACACAAAGACACACATACAAACACATACACATTATTATTTCTGAACATGAGTTGTTGAAGATCAGTGACATTTTCTCTCAAAGTTTGTTGCTTTTAATTTTTTAACTGTTATTTTGTAGTTTCTTTTTAATGGTATAATTTAATTCATTTTTCTTTGTATTTCCCATCTCCAAAACACCACTTGTACCCTCTCCCCACACTCTCAAAATGCACATGGCATCTTACTTCATTAATGCTTACTGAATGCATAAATGCATTTGTATATATGTATATATACATTTTAAAATATAAATTGTAGAGACCATGTAAAATTGCATGTATTTATGTTCTGATGGTTGTTATTTGGTACTACCTGGCCAATATGTGTTCCCTTCCCTGGCTATGACAACCTCCTCCATTCCCAGATTTACGGTTTCCTGTAAATGGCTGTGTAGGCTAGAAGCTTTGCAAGCTTTCTTTCTTCCACTGCACAGTGCAGTGATCCTTCTTCAGATCATATTTTGCGGGTCATATTGGTAAGACTGCATGGTCTACCAATGGCATTCCTAGAAGATACATGTTCCCAGCCTACTTCCTCATTCCTTGACTCTCAAGATCTTTCCCACAGTCTTCTTCACTTTTCCCTGAGCCTTGGATGAGGGAAAATTTTGTAAAAGGATACATTGAATTGTTTCTTTCAACTTACTGCCCTGGCAATAACTATCACTCTATAATAACATCTTTAAAAACAAAGGAGAGTGAAAGGAACTCTGTCATCATTATCTCAGAAAATACTCCAAGTTCTAAGTGTTTTATAAATCTGGTTCATTGGAGTTTGCAGCACATATCTGCCTAGGTGTAGGCACCAAATGTCACTTCTCACAAAAATCAATTTTAGAAAATTACAGTGAAGTGCAAACACCTAATAAACAGTCACTTGTAACTGCTCCATTTCAAAGAAAGGGCCTCAGAGTAGCTAATGCTGTAGAGATGCAAATTCAGACAATTCTTTTATGTTTTAGCTTTTCATTTTCAGCTGCTTTTTATTTCCATGCTGGAGAGCGAGAGGAGAAATGTATAATTGAAGACATTCCAAGTGACACATTGATAACAGGTGGGTAAGACAGATTTTTCTACTGGCATTGTTGAGAAACAATGTCATTTTATGCTGTGATGCTAACATACAGAGGTCTGTATTATTCAGCTGTGATTATAATGCTAAATCGCTTTTTCTCTGATATTTTTTGAGTTAAGTAAAACTGACATGAAAATTTCCTTGAAGATGAAATTTATAATTCATAGAACAGGAAGCCTATTTCTGACACCTCAGAATATAACCTTGATTTGTTTGGGGGCTGTCATATTTCCTCAAGTAGAAAATCTCTGAGGTCACTTGAATTAATTATGATTAAATATGCATTAAATATGATTAAATATGTGAGGATTTCTGACAACTCTAGGACACATAGCCTGAGTCTAAATACATCAAATTTCCTGAACTCAATAAAACTCTGGGGAGAGAGTACCATGAGGAAGTCCTACCCTACAGAACCTGACTGTGCTAACCACACTGTTATCACAGCGATTTCCTTATGCTCCCAGATACAAACACATTACTACATAGCTGAGCTTCACCCATCTTCTGAGGAAGATGTATGCACTCATTAGTTTCACCATCATATTAAAAATCCTACAATTTTTCTAACATGTAAGTCAGAATCAATATCAAATTCTCTAATTTTTAATGCAAGGAGAAAGTACAAGTTAAATGTAACATGATTCATCACTAATACTGATTATGTCTTTCATTGATTAATATTGAATTATTTCAGTTCATCTTGACCATTATTCAGTGTTCTAATATCAAGAATGAGAATTTGTTTTGAAATTTTTAAATAAATTCAACAAGCATGTAAGGCAGAGCTTGCAGCAAGCAAAATGGAAAGGTGCATTGTAGAATCTATATGTAGTATAGTGGGAAACTGAGTAGTACTGCAGCCCTCCATGCTGTCAGTCACTGAGGGTAGAATCGTTTTTGATGCTGGAGTGTTTGAAAAACATCCTGAGTTCAAATCTGAGCCCTGATACCTCCCACTGTGCCCTCTAGCTCTACCTCTGTTTCTGTGCTTGTAAAAAACATTGGAGATGATATAACAGAACATACTTCTTTGGATTATGAGGATATGGGCCTAGCACACAGGAGACACCAGTGTGTCCTCAGTGAGAACCTGGATAACTGGGTAAATCCTAGTGCAGATGATGATTTTCCTGGTAACTCTCAAATTTTCAAATTTATAAGTCAAGGAGCAAAAGAGGAATAAGAGAGACACATGGTCTGTATATTGGTGTATATTGGTGGCATGGAGCTGAAAAGCCACTGGGCTCCTGGAGTTGTTAAAGAAGGAAGACCAGTGTGACTGCACAGTGCTCTTACAGCTGCATGAGGAGAAGTCACACAGCCCCTCTTTTTCATAGTGGATGGCTCTTCTCAAGCTCTAGCTGAACTCAGCTCCAATGCCTTCAAACCTCTCATTTCACAACTATGGTCCCTGCAGGTATCATTCCACGAAGCTATGCAGACTAACTTCAGTATTTATATTTTAACAGTGTTTTCTTTAAGATTTATTTATTTTATATATGTGAGTTCACTGTCGCCATCTTCAGACACACCAGAAGAGGGCATCGGATCCCATTATAGATGGTTACGAGCCACCATGTGGTTGCTGGGAATTGAACTTAGGACCTCTGAAAGAGTCTCTTAGCCGCTGAGCCATCTCCCCAGCCACCTAAGTTCAGTTTCTTAATTTTTTTTAATTTTTATTAATCATTCCATTTGTTTACATCTCAAATGATATCCCATTTCACTGTTTCCCTCTCTACCCACCCCCCATCCCATGATATTCCACTTCCTGGTTACTCCTCCACCATCCCATCCCACATCTGTTCTCCCTCCTCCCTTTTGCCTACGTGAGAGTCCTCCACCCACCCACACTTTCCTGCCCCACCATTCCAGCATCCCCCTACTCTGGAGCATCAAACCTCCTCGGGATCAAGATCCTCTCCTCTCCTTGCTGTCTGGCAAGGCCATCCTCTGATACATACATATCTGGAGCCAAAGATCCCTTTTGGTTCACTCCTTGGTTGGTGGTCTAGTCTCTGGGAGAACTGGGTGGTCAGGCTAGCCAGTGTTGTTCTTCCACTGGAGTTGTAGTTTCTGTTTGTTTGTTTGTTTGCTTGTTTGTTTGTTTGTTTTAATTTTTATTGGATATTTTATTTACATTTCAGATGTTATCCCCTTACCCTACACCCCCTCTCACCCAGGAACCCCCTATTCCATCCCCCCTCCTGCTTCTATGAGGATGTGCCCCCATCTACACCCCCTTCAACTCCCACCTCCCCACCCTTGAATTCCCCCCACACTCAGCATCTAGCCTTCATGGGACCAAGGATCTCCTCTCCCACCTATGCCCGACAAGGGTAAACATATACAGCTGGAGCCATGGGTCCATCCCTATGTGCTCCCAGGCTGGTGGTTTAGACCCTGGGAGCTCTGGTTGGTTGGTATTGTTGCTCTCCTCATGGGAACACAAGGGGTTGTAGTTTCTTATACTCAACTTCAGCTGTAAAAAATTTTGAAATGTGTCAGGTAGCATGTTTTGAAAAACATCAAATTACAAGACCCCACAGACAAACAGGCAATAGAAAGGCATCCACAGACAATTCAGAAAGGGACTTAAGTAATTTTTGAAAGAAAATAGGGAAACATAAAAAAATGGGAGTTTACCTATTAGAATCTTTAAAAAAACACACATACACAAATGTACATACAAGAATCAGAAACTACAATATCTGAAACTAGGAACTCATGGAGTGGATTCAATAGAACATGAGGAGAAAAAAGAAATAAGTGAAGGAAACTGGGTTACCAAGCCAGAAGAGGCCTCGACAAAAAAAGTAATGAAAGACCAGAAAAGACTGTGAGAGACATGGAGGAGCCAGGCAGGTGAACATTCTCGTACCTGAAGCCCACATGGAAAGTAATTAGATGCATTATGAAAAGAGGTGTGTGACCTGATGAAACTGAAAGACCCCAGCGTGCTCAGAGGAGGGTGATGTGGGAAGCCACACCCAGGGCACCACAACCCAAGTGACAAAGGCCCAGCACCAGAGCCTTCTTTTTAGTCACCATTGCATTTCTAGATATTCCAGATAGTGTACTGATATAATTCTGAACATTTGTTTTTTTTTAAATGTCCTGAGTGATAAGATTTTATTGTGTTTATTTTTTGTTATGAATGTTATGTGCTCCTTTAAATTCTGTTCAAAGCCAAATCAGGTTTTAGTTCCATTTGCTGTGTGAATACACAAGGACCGTTCACTAGACTCATGCCTATGTTGGTTCCCTGTTGTCAACAAAGACTCTGTTCTCACATCCTTGCTCCACTGAACTGAACATCCTACAGAGCCAGTGGTAATCCTCAGCTTTCCATGGTGTATACGTGATCACAAAGGCAGTATCAAACACACCATGGAAAGAAGTGATAATTAAACATAAACTCCCATAGTAATGTTGAAGTTAAGAGTAAAATACAAATGCACATCTAAAATGACCTGGAATCTGTGAAACCTTGGCCTATGTCCCAAGGTCCCATAGGTACAGCAAGAGCACATATGAGCTGTGTGCTGTGTCTCCATCCATTTCTTAACACTGGTAGTCTCATGGAATTGCACCCATCCAGAAAGTTCAGTAGATGACCTCAGAGCCAGTGGTCAAAAGATGTTTTTCTCATTAAGGCTAAACATGGACCACAAAGGAACTGCAAAGTCTACCACCTTACAGACAGAGAAAATGCTTTAAAGTCCCTTTGACTGTCTAATAGCTGGTGACTCTGAGCCATTTCAGTTATCAGGGGACAAAGGGTTCCTGGGAAGAAGAGCACCTGGTATGTCCCTGACTCGTTGCAGGTGTTTTGTCAAGGTTGACTCCCACTCCATGAACTTTGTCTCTAATGTTACAAACGCGGCTTCTGAGTTTCTGCTCTAAGCATGATGGAGAAGCAGGCAGGACTTCAGCTCTAACCCCTGAAGGAATGGAAAGGAGTTGTTTGAGGAGCACAAGCCTATGCTGGGAGTGGAAATAGGGACCATACAGGACTTGACAACTGAAGGAACTACAGCAAGCCCAGCCTAAGAAAGCCTTGGCTGGAAACTGCTATGATACATTCTGTGTATTCAAACTTGCTTCCCTTAATTTTACTTAGCAGTGCCCCTTAACAATAAATTACAGATAGTTCTGTGTGGACAGGAAGTGACAACATCTTTAATGGTACATATGGAAGCCAGGGTATTCGTCAGGCCCGGTAAGCTCCTTGGAGATCTTCTCTCATTTTTATTACTTTAAAAAATAAAATGGTTTGTTTTTTTTTATTCTCTGTGTTTGTTGGAGGAAGTGGTATACACACATGACTGTGGTTCTCTGCTGTGGCCAGAAGAAGGTATCAGATCATTAGGAGCTACAGTTGCAGGCAGGTGTAAGCTACCTGATGTCGGTGCTGGGAAGTAAACTCCAGTACTCCAGAAATGCAAGCAAGAGCTCTTAACCACTGAGCCTTCTCCCGTTTCATTTTCTAAAAATGAAGTAGCTAGTCCCTTGTGAAAAGGAAAGACTGGGAGACAAGAAGACTTGTTGGGAAGACTAGTGGTCACTTGAAAATACAGACTACTAAAGAAAAAATACTGCTGGGCATGGAGAACATCTGAATATTCCTTTCCTTTGAAAGGGCTTTTGATAGTATCCTATCCCTCTGCATAACTACAACATGGCTTTTAAGTACAAGTCTTATTACAGACCATGAAACAAGAGAAGAATAGCATGTTAAATAACTATGGCTCAACCTCCAGTAGGACAGACCTCATTCCGGATTCTGTTGGAGATATCACTGCACCCAGCAGCGCCCTAGATTTGGAGCTCTTTGAAGTAGAGTGTGATTCAAGGACTCAAGTATCGGTGATTTGCTGACGAAAGGCTCCAAGGAAGAAGAAGAGATACTGAGAAGAAAATTCACATCCACTAACACTCATCCTGAATTCATAGGGGAGCATAGGAACATGGGATAACTACCAACATATGACCCAGAAATTCCACTCCTAGGTTTATAACCCAAAGTACTGAAAGAGGGCTTTACAGAGAACCTTAGGTGCCATTGTTCACAGCATTCAACAATCAAAAAGAAGATAGGTAAATGCATGGACAAAATTAAGAATTTTAACTATTGGAATCTTAAAAAAACAAATATGCATACAAGAACTTGAAAATACAATATCTGACACTAGTAATTTACTGAGTGGATTCCATAGAAAACAGCAAGAAGAGATTAGTAAAGGAGACTGTATTACCAATGTAGAATAGCCCTCAACACAAACGAATGTGAGACCAGAAAAAAAGTTGAAGAGCCATGGGAAACTCTTTCTTTTACTCCACGTGTTTTGAAGATCTTGCCATGCTGTGAGCATAGTGGCAAAGCACCTTGTCCCAGAGGTGAAAGTCTGTGGAAGGAGTTGTTCCCTCAGTCTGCACTGACCCCTCGCCCAAGCTTACTCCTCCTCTAATTAATGTTTCCATTCTGACATCTCCTAGCCAAATGGGGCATAACACCTCCCTTTGTTTTTCCTGATTGCCTGAGGCATAGAATGGACATATACTTAAGGCTAAAGGAATCTGGACAAAGGCAAGCAGACAATACCCATCACTTCTGGTAATGCAATATTACTGGTATACTGGAATTTTAAAAGGAGGATCACACTTGTGTTCATCAATTCAAAATCTCCAATTTAGCATACACTTTAGTGAACATCAATCATGTAGCTAAACACGATTCTAGGCTTATTACATTATTTCTAGGCCTGGAAATTATTTTTAAAAAGAGGAATAAAATGTCTCTTGCTCTCTAACACCTCAAAGGATGTAGATGAATGCAAATTTTATTACAAAAGGCATACACAAAAACAAACATACTGACAAGAACAGTTTCATGCAAGCTGTTGTTGGAATAAAAATTTTAAAGTTCTACAAAAATAAGTTGTGGCCACTGACAGAACAGTGGCACTCAAACCAACCCAGCATGCCACAAGGGGAAAGGGTCTGGTGATAGAAAAAAATGGAGACCCTGATTCCTTACACAGCAAGGCACTGGGAGAACCTCAGCAGGAAAGATGCATCAAGAACCAGATGTTTCTGAGAATGGCAAACACACAACGGATTTCTAGTAGTCATGTATTTGGAAAGTTATTGTCCTCATTCAATAAATGATTTTGTTTTTCTCCAGGAGCCTTCAACTACCTAAGCAAAAGTGCTTTGTCACCTTTTGGGCCCTACTGCCTAAACTGTTCAATGTTCCAATGTACTTGAAAAATAATGTGTCCCGCTGTTGTATCACACAGTGATCCACACGTGTCAGGAGGGTCTGTGGGTGCTGCTGTTCTTCTGTGTCCTTGTTGATTTTATGTCCAGATATATGAGATACTTAGAGAGCTGTGGAAGCATCAGTAACACAAAGTTGTTTAGTTCATATTTAGGCTCTATTTCCTTTACCCCCTGTGTTTGGAAGCACTACCATTTGGTGAGCTTATGGAGGTTATGTCCCTTGATGTCTCTTATCCCTAGTAAGTTTTTGCTCTAATATCCACTTTATCTGAGCTATCCCACCCTTTATTAAATCATGCCAGAATGGCTTATCTTTTACTTCTTAACCTACCAAGAACACTATGTTCAAAATTATCTTCTCGTAGACTGCATTATAATTGGGTTTTTAAAGTCCATTCCTACAATCTTTGTCTGATCCTTGTTTAGACTCTATTACATACCAGGTAATTATTAATAGCAGAAATTATGCCTGACATTTCATTACTTTCACGTTCTTTTTTTGTCTTTTGGTTCCCATTTCCTATATGCCTGTGGGTTGCTTGAATGTTTTATATTTTTCCACCTTATCTATAGTGTTTTTCACTATATTGTTTCTACAGTTTTATTACTTATTTGTATCTCCTAGTCTAACTACTTTACCATTTTAAAAGGAACATAAAACCTTAGCTCTACCATTTGTAATTGTCTTAAGTATTATCTCCATCTACACTGAAAGGCACAGCATTGTTAACATTTTTGCTCTCAAATGTTAGCCACGTTAAACTGTCACTTTAACAAGTGGAGAATTGCAGGTGTGATGGTGTGGGCCCAGAACTCAGGAGACAGAGACAGGCAGATCTCTGTGAGGCTGGCCTAGTCTACACAGTGTATTCAAAGACAGCCAAAGATACATAACGAGACTAAAGGTGTATACTACCATGCCTGGTTAATATTTCTTTTGCCAGGGATCCTGCCCCAACAAGGTCAGGTACTAAGGTGGAACACAGCATCTGACCAAGGCTAAAGACTGATGGCCTCTGGCCTTTAACTCTCTCTTACTGTTCAGGGGGTGAGAAGCTGATGGTTTCTGGCAATTTAACTCTCACTGTTCTGGAGGCTTCTGGAAATTTAATTCTCTTTTGCTATTCTGGGGCCAAAAAGTGATGACTCTAGGCAATTTCACAGAGAAATATGGAGGAAGGAAAGAAGGAAGGGAGAGAGAGAGAGAGAGAGAGAGAGAGAGAGAGAGAGAGAGAGAGAGTTCACAGAGAAATATAGGGGAAGGAAGGAAGAGAGAGAGAAAGAGAGACAGAGAGAAGGAAAGAAAGAAAGAAAGAAAGAAAGAAAGAAAGAAAGAAAGAAAGAAAGAAAGAAAGAAAGAAAGAAAGACAGACACACTGACCAGGCCCAACCACTTGTTTTATCAATTTCACAAGGGCACATGCATGCTTATACACACATATATAGCTACATACATATGTATGCGTGTATGCACATACACACACACACACACACACACACACACACACACATTTTGTGGATGGAGCAGAGCCCCAACAATGACACTTTATTTTTTTCTCTTAGCATTTTATACCTTCTTAGACACAAAGTATTTATAAAATTACCTCATAGATAAAATGTTACACAAAAGAGGAGTTAGAGAAGGATGTTGGTAGTAAGTTTGAAGCAGTGTTTCCTTATATAAGTTCAAAGCAACTGTTTCATGTGCTTTATCACAATGCATCTCATGACCTCATCCTTGGATGTGACCTAGAATGTTTTTCCTTGATAACAAACTTGTCCCAAGCCTATTTCTCTTCATAGTGAAATTTATAAAAGCTCCATTGTATTGCTTATTATGCAGCCTTTACTTACTATTCTATGAGGAGGGGGCACATTCTATTCTTGATTCTAGCTTTATTACATCTTTCTGGCAAAACAACCAAAACTACTTCCTTAAACTTTCTTCCTAAAAGTATTTGAATAAAATCAAGAATTCTATAAAGTCACTAACTCATCTAAACAGCATTAATTCATGAAAGTTCATCTTCATGTTAATCTGCAGGAAATTTGCCCAGTAGTATGGGCTGATGCCCAGGAATCATTAGGCCATGTAGTAATGGCAGGAAGGGCATATCAGCAGTGAGAAGCAATCCTGGGACAAAGTCTCTGGAGCTGTGCCTCACCAGAGTGCACCCACTGCAGCCATGCAGAAGGGTGGGCCATCTCCACGAAACTCACTTGCCTGCCATTGCCTTTCCTAGATGGCTTCTGTTATTCTTTTACCTCTATTATTGAGTTTCTTAATCTTAAATTTCCATTGATCTAAGAATATCCTCAAGAATGTTTTGTTTAACAAAAGATTATGATTAGCATTTTTTCATTGAAGCATGTGGCACCACCTACTGGTGTTTCTGCTCCTGATGTCATTCATTGTCACTGACTGTAAGTCATTAACTACTTCTCTCCTAATATTTCTCAGGGTTTTTTTCTGGTCTTTAATTTTGGAAATTGATTGTGATGTACATGGAGATGGATTCTTCTAGAGGTTTATCCTGCTGGGGTGTGCTGAGCTTGAATGTGTTACATTCATGTCTTTTACAATATTTGAGGAGTTTTTCATCATTATTTTCTCCATTTTTTTCTAGCCTAACAGTCTTTTTCTTTTCCCCTGGAACTCCACAAATTTTAGACTTTTAATGTTTTGTAGTCCATGAGGGTCTATTAAAACACCATTCTCCTCAATCGTTCAGGCTTGATTGTTTCCACTGATTAGTTTTGCTTCACATTCTTCCCACTCATCTTTACTCTTTTGTTGAGTCTATTCAGCAAGGCAGGATTGTTTTCTAGACTTAAATACTGTATTTTCTTGTTCTAATGTGTTCATTTTGTTCTCATAACTTCTATTTTTAATCGATTTCATGAGTATTCATACTGCTGTTTGAAAGTGTTTTATGACAGATGCTTTAAAATTTTTTGTCAGATTATTGAGACAACTGTGTCATCTTGGTAGTAGTGTTAAAGAATTGTCTTCTCTCAATCAAGTTGAAATTTTCCTTGTTCTTTACAAAGGTGAGCAACTCTCAGTTATACTTTGGGCATTTTAAATATTATACTATGACTCTTATTCCTACTTAACAACTTAGATTAGAAATATGAATCTTAGTTTGATGTATGGACTATTGTAATGCATGGCCAGGGCCTAACACCCAGCTTGGATCTTTTCCTCCAACTCTCTCCTCTTCAGAATCCTCCTAATTCTTTATGCAGAGAAAAGTTGTCCTATGTTGTTTATTTAGTGTGGGGTAGGTATCTTTCTAGGGCTCCACCCCAACCTCCTCACAGCTGAAGCAGCCAGCATACAGAATGCAATTTCCTTCAGACAGCTCTTTGAACCAGGTCACGTAGCATCAAAGGGATTTCATTCTTTAGAGAGACACCTCCTCACCTCCTTTCCTCCTTTCTTGCAAAATACAAATATTTTATATATAGACTAGAATATGTAAGAATGGAAAAATAAAACAGTTGTTGAGTTGTGCTGAGTCCTGAGGTCCTGAACCAGTTCACCGCCTTTCTTTGGTTTTTAGTCTTTGGTTGCTTCATATCTTTTCTAGGGTTTGAGTTGGAACTGACAAGAAGAGAAGAGTAGGAGCTATTTACCCTATCCTATTCTGATTCATTAATAATAATTCTTAAATAACACATTGGAATGAACCATTCAAAAGAGTATTGAGCATATATTACACATATAGTTAACAAACTTAAGGAGGGATGGAAGGAGGACAGTATTGTGAAAAAGCTTCCTAAGCCTGAAGACCCTGAAGTACAAGCAGGAACCAAGTGTGGGCTGCAAGTTTCTCATCTTGGGGAACTTTCCTTCTGGTGTCCCACAAGGGGATTTATCTTAGTTAAGGTTTTTATTGCTTTGATAAAGCACCTTGACCAAAAAGCAAGGTGGGGAGAAAAGGGTTTATTTAGCTTACACTTCCATATTGCTGCTTATTGATTATTGAAGGAAGTCAGGACAAAAACACAAACAGAATCCTTGAGGCAGCAGCTGCTGCAGAAGTCATGGTGAGGTACTGCTTGCTGGCCTGCTTCACCTGGCTTGCTCAGCTTGCCTTCTAATAGAACCCAGGCCTACCAGCCCAGGGATAACATCACCAAAATGTGCTGACCCCTTCCCTACTGATAACTAATTGAGCAAATGAGATATATATATATATATATATATATATATATATATATATATATATATATATATATAGAGAGAGAGAGAGAGAGAGAGAGAGAGAGAGAGAGAGAGAGAGAGAGAAGAGATTCATTCTATTAGTTCTGTTACTCTGAAGAAACCTGAATACTACATTGGCTAACACAGAGCTTATATTCTACATAGAAATGTTTCATAAACTCCGTGTGTGTGTGTGTGTGTGTGTGTGTGTGTGTGTGTGTGTGTGTGTGTGTGTGTGTATGTGTGTGGTCATATGTGTGGAGATCAGAGATCAACCTTAACTTAAGTTTTTGCTTGGGAATTGTCCACCTGTTTTGTTTGTTTTTTGTTTTGAGACATTGCCTTGTCAGTGAGTTTCCTGTCTCTGCTACCCAAGCACTGGGATTATAAGTATATACTACCACATGTTTTTTTTAAACATGGATACTAGTGAGCAAACCCAAGTCTTCATTATTGTACCAGCAAGCACGTTACCAAATGAGCTACTTCCATAGCCCCCCCTTTTTTTTTTTTTTTGCTTGTTTGTTGTTTTAATATAAGGTCTCATTTTGATATAGAAAATTTTAAATATGAATTAATTTAACTTAGTGGTAGTTATATATTTTCTGTGCCTTCTGATAAGCGTTTTGTATTTTGTTACAGGGAAATTCAAAATACAGCAGTGGGACATAAGTAGACATGACTTCCTTGAATCTGCTCCTGGCTTAGGAATGTTTGTGACTGTTACAACTTACAATGATGAGGTAAAATACCCTTCTATATTGTCCCTATTTCTAGTTATAAAAGCTCTGCATGAGCATCAATCAGAAGTTACAGTCTTTTATGTAGAACTGAACAAAATGCAGAATGTGGGCCTGTGAGATAGCTCAGTGGGTAAAGGGCGCTGGCTGCCAGGCCAATTGTCCTCTGATCTTCACACACATGCCACAAAAATAGATACATGTTAATAGGTAGAATGATAGATAGATAGATAGATAGATAGATAGATACATACATACATACATACATACATGATAGATAGATAGATAGATAGATAGATGATAGATGGATAGATAACGTTGACTATTTGATAAACATTTCCTTTTAATGATATATTAAGAGAAATATAGCACATGGCAAGATTCTTTTTCAATCAATTTTTCAATCAAATCAAAATTTGAAGACATTTAAAAACAGAATTATACATATATCATATACATATATACACATATATATGTATATATACATATATATAATATACATATACATATAAAAACAGAATTATACATATATGTATGGTGATGTTTGGATAGTATGTATAGTAAGCTCAGCAGTCCTGCATCAAGTAGTGATCAAGAAAATCTCTCATAAACATACCTACAGACTGACCTGAAAAAGACAATTGCTCAATTGAGACTCCTTTTTAAGGTGACTCTAGGCTGTGTCAAATTGACAATGCTAACTAGAACACAAGGTCAACTCCATTTTAGCTCATCTCTTATGAGTTTTAAAGCTTCATACTTTACATTTAAATCTAGGATCCACTGAGTTAATTATTATAAAATGTATAAAACCTGTGTCTAGTAAACTTCTTTCAGTCCCTCTTCTCTGTTTAGCTCAGACCTCATTCACCATGGCTCTGTCTCTTCCTTCACCAGGAGAGGTGTTTTAACCTTGTACTATAACCTCTCCAGCTCCCAAGCTCTCTCTGCTCTAGGAAGGTGTTCTTGGATCCACAAAGCAAGGTGGGTCCTCGGGCTTCCACCATGTATCTAGCCAGCATGTGTCAGGCCGGCATAAACCCCCTCAGTTTGGGCCTCCCTCACTCTCTCTTAGTCTTCCACCTGACTGGGAAACTGCTTTGAGAAGTGCTTGTCTATAGGGCTGTACTGGTTAAAGAACCAGTCTTTCTACTCAGCAGGGGCTTCTTAAAAGTTTTTGTCTCCTCATAGTTCCTGGGGTGACTCTCCCAGTCTATCCTGAGTTCAGCTACAAGCTAGTTACATATGTTTCCTAATCTCCGCTTTATTCTAGCCTCCTCTCCTTCAGTCCCTCCTGCTTCTTCCTCAATGTCTTCCTCAGCATCTCCCTTGAATCTCTCTTGAGCCCCTATTTCCCAGAAATCTCTCTATCCAGGCTGGATTTCCTACCTTCTATTTCCTGCCTCAGATCATTGGCCATAAGCTTTTTATTGCCTTATAAAATGTATAAAACCTGTGTCTAGTTTTTTTCAGAAGTTTACTCTCCCCTCTCCCTCTCCCTCTCCCTCTCCGTCTCCCCCTCCCTCTCCCTCTCCCTTTCCCTCTCTTTCCCCCCCTCTCTTTCCCCCCTCTCTTTCCCCCTCCCCCTTTCTCCCTCTCCCTCCCCCTTCATTACTCCCTCCCCCCTCCCTTTCCCTTCTTCTTTCTTCTATAACCCAATGAATGCAATTCGCACTACCCACATACTCATGAGTTTAGGATAATCCACATCAATAAAGAAAACTGTCTCTCCCCTAAAAGCCATTAATAGCCCCACTCCATGCTAGAATGTCAACTGACTTGATATTGTACTGATCATATGTATGCAATTATAGCTGCTGTGAGTTCATGAGTAAACAGTTCTGCCGTATCAAGACAACACTGTTCTCCTATTTTCATCCTGACTTCTGCCTCCTCTTCCGTGATGGCCCCTAGACATGTGGGGTGATGGTGGTGGCATTTGTTTTTGTTTGGGGAATTTTGAGGGTGGTATTTTTTTTTCATTTTTCTTTTTTCTTATTCTTTTCTCATACAATACATCCCAACTGCAGGCTCCCCTCCCACCATTCCTCTCAGACCTCACCACCACCTCCCCTGTCCCCCAGATCCACTGCAACTCTATTCCCCTTCAGAGAAGAGCATGCCTCTCAGGGATATCAACCAATCATAAAACAAGATGCAATAAGACTAGGCTCTAACCCTCTTATCAAGATGGAGAGACAACTCAGTAATCAGAAAGGGTCCTGAGAACAGAAAAAAAAGTCAGAGACACCCCTACTCCCACTGTTAGGAGCCCCACAAAAACTCCAAGCATACCCACAGTATGCAGAGAAACTAATGTAGATCCATGCAGGTTCTGTGATAGCCATTTCAGTTTCTGTAAGATCCTATGATCCTTAGTTGATTCTGTGGACCTTGTTCTCCTAATATACTCAACCTCTCTGGCTCCTAATCCTTCCTCCCTTTCTTCTGTGGGGCTCCCCAAGCTCTGCCTGATGTTTGGGTGTGAATCTCTGAATCTGTTCCCATCAAGATCTGAACTACCATTACCCTAGCACATCTTGCAGGCAGGACATGTGCCGGTCAAATGTGGCTTTTGTGGCTTTTTTTGTGGCTGTGTTGGTGTCCCAGTCCCACCAATGGGAGCTTTACTTGGTTACAGAAGATGGCCAGTTCATGCTCCATTACTAGGAGTCCTTGCTAGGGTCACCCTCATAGGTTCCAGGAAGTTCTCACTGCTCTAGGTTTTCACATTGCCCCCTAAATGCTGACCTACTACAGCCATCCTTTCCTCCCCCACCTGATCCCTTCTATTCCCATGCCCACCTGCCCCAAGCCCACCTGCAAAATCTATTCTATTCCCCTTCCCAAGGCGATCCTTGTGTCTCCCCCTTGAGACATCCTTGTTACTTACTCACTCTGAGTCTGTAGATTGTAGTATGATTATCCTTCACTTACCAGCTAGTATCCACTTGTAAGTGAATACATACCATGTTTGTCTTTCTGGGTCTGAGTTGCCTCCCTCAGGATGATTTTCTAGTACCATCATTTGGCTATAAGTTCCATAATGTCATTTTTCCCAATAATGTACCACATTTTCTTTATCCATTCTTGGGCTGGGGGTCACTGAGTCTGGAGGGAAAGGGATGTCCCATTTGTGGCTGAGAATTCCACTCACATTATTCTCTGCTCTTTGACCGGTTGTCAGCCCCTCTCTTTTTTAATTTTAGCTTATTAATGTGCATGGGTATTTTATCTGTTTGTATGCCTCATGCCTTTGGAGGCAAGAAGAAGATATCAAAACCCTTGAAACTGAAGTTATAGATGGTTGTGAGCTACTATGTGGGTGCTGGGAACAGAATCTGGATCCTCTGAAACAGCCATAAGTACTCTTAACAGCCAAGCCATCTCTTAAGTCCTTCCTCTCCTTTTTGAAGCCTATCAATAACAGAACTTTTTTTCATTTTCTCAAGTTGTCCTAGAATTGGCAATAAGAAAAACCTAAGTCTACTTCAAATATTAATTTGTTACTTTACAGATCAAGTGGAAATGCTTATAAGCTAAGAATTCCTAATTAGTATCCCGGTTTTATATAATCTCACTTATACATAAAGTATCATTAGGTAAATTGTTGCTAAATATTTGGATAAATTATTAGGTTAAATAAATTAAGAACAATAAGTTTTTAATTATGCCTCCACTGATCCATTTTCTACTACTTTTTTATGCAGATTTCATCTTCTGGCCTATGTCATCATAGTTCTTATTGGAGAATTTCCTTTAACATTTCAGAGAAGGCAGTTCTACTGCTGACACATTCTCCCCATTCTTGTTTTCCCAATACAGTATCTCTGGTCAACTCTTAAGGACCTTAAGGTCAACTCTTAAAATGCAAAGACCTAAGTTGGTGGGTTCTTCCCTCCTGACACACTATTACCTTCACTCTCCTCTTGTATAGGTTCCAAAAAGTCAGGCATCTTTACTCTTCTATAGGTGAATGTTCCCTTCTATGTAATATGAGATACATAGGTGGAGCTTTGTTGTGACTGTTTTTTTTTTCCCATTGGCATTAACGCTGCATGGTGTTTCCTGAATTCTTACAACCACGTCTGATATCTATCTGACATTAACTTGAATTTTTTATTTTTATTTCAAATACTCTCCAAAGTTTGCTTCAGGTTTGTCTGTGCTACTTTAAATATTTATTTTCCTTTCTCTCTCACTTTCTGATAGCACCAGTATGAATGTTAAGTTTCTATAGTTTCCACCACAGTTCTTAGATATTCTGTCCCACTTACTTTTCTTTTTGTTTTTTGGTTTTGGAAGTCAGTCTATTCTCACATTCAAAGAATCTTTTTTCAGCAATGGCCAACCACTAATAAATACCCTAAAAACAGGCATTGTTTCTTTTTTTTCTTTTTACAGTGTATTCTGTCTCATCATTTATTTTCATAGAAACTCTATGAAAATGACCCACATTTTCTTTCATCTACTTTTCCCATTAGATTCTTTGGCACAGATTTTACAAAAATTCCTGGCCTGGAAATCCTTTAGCATAAAAATCTTGATCTGATTATTCTAGTATCCTTAATTCTAATATCCTTGCATATATGCTGTACTCTCTTCATACATGATTTTCATCTTTCAGTACAGCATATATAAAGATAGAGAGATATAGATATGATATGATGTACCTGGTACAAGCAATGTAGTACCAGTTTCCATAGATTATTTTTTACTTGTGCATTTTTTTCTCTAGTGAGTTGTGATTCTTTGTGTCCGTCTATCTCTTTAGTTTTGTGGAGAAGTTTATCGTGTGAATTCAATTCTCTAATCCATCTAAGAACTGGGGTTTTCAGTTTGTTAAGATTTTGCTTGTTATAATTGATATGAGAGGGGGGGGGCTTTTACAGCAATGCTTTTTATAAAAATAGTATACAATAAAAATTTCTTCTATAAATTGGTATAAAGGGTGTGGTAGTGCATCTGTAATCCCAACACTCCAGAGACAGAGGTAGGTAGATTAAGAGTTTGAAGACATCCTAGGATAGTAAGGTTCACACACACCCTGCATTAGTGCATGGACATCTTTAGTATAGATACCTGTATTTTAGTTTCCTTTGCTGTTACATATTAGTTGACTTTTCCTTATTTCAAAGTGACAATCTTGCTATCACAAGAAGCACAGTAAATATTCTGTGTAACTTTATAACTTTCACATGTTGATAAAATATTCTTCTATAGGTAGGGTTGCTGAGTCAATGACTATATATTTTGTAAGTTTTAACGCACATTGAAAAACTGTTACCCAAAACAGTTTAGTTGCTCAGTCCTTCCAACACTGTTTGGAGACTATTTATTTCTCCATATCACACAAGAATTTTAAAATCATTACCAACCTCGGGATAAACAAGGGATGTTTTTTTCTATAACTTGAATTTGTGTTACTTACAAAGCTGAGTATTTTTCATGTTTATTAACCATTTTGTTTTTTCCTTAGGACTGTATAAGTTTAATATACCTATTAAAAATAAAGATGAAAAATAGAGAATAATAAACTGTTGACATTCTCAACCTTAGGTATTATTATCCAAGTTGTATGGTGCACACGGGACATTCTATTTTACTTCACATTCATCTGGTGAACACATCATTTGTTTAGAATCTAATTCTACACAGTTTGTGTCATTTGGAGGGAGTAAGTTGGTGAGTATACACCTATGTATCCTGTTGTTGAACACAAGATCACTATTCAACCATGGCATTGGTTTGCAGAATCAATCACACTCAGGCTGACTGGGAACTTATTAAAGTTATGTGTACAGATCTCAGTACAACAACCAAAGAGGGATCTGGAGCGATTGGAAGGTGTTCAAAGGGAACTATGAAGTTGATTAAAGGGTTTGAAAAATAATTGTTGTGAGGGAAGGTTAAAAGAGCTGTGATTACTCAGGCTTGAAAACAAGTGAGGGCTGAAGGGCAAATTAATAGTGGAATTTTAATAACAAAAACTCTTACACAATACGTGAGTGATTCACTATTTTCTAAATGTGTTAAGAACAGCTGAAAAGCATTTGTATTTCAGTATACAAAATTCATCTATATATAAAGAGAAACTTCCCTAGAGCAATAATAAATTTCTCAACACCAGAGGCACTGCATGACAATAAATTTGATGTTCATGAAGGTATAAATATATGTTAAGGTCAATGGGTTGCCACAAAATTAACTGTTATTATAAGAAATACTATTGAGTAGAGTGAGAAATAGTGTGATAGTGTGGGCAAAAAAAATAAAGTAAATCAAGATGGTGCAGCATCTTACTCATCATGAAAAGGAGTGAGAGAGACCAAGAAGACAATAGCACAAAGAGAAAGGAAAAGAAAAGACTACAGCTAATTTATTTCAAGCATGCAAGGATTTGTTTCCTCCTTTTTACTGTTTGTACAGCGCATCCACTTAGATATTCGAGTTGGAGAACATGACCTTGATGCAGCTATTGTTCAAGCAAAGGACAAAGTTAATGAAGTAACCTTCAAGCTTCAACATCTAATTGAACAAATGGAGCAAATACTCAAAGAACAAGACTATCAAAGGGTCTGTCTATTCAGCTTAGTTTATCTCTTCTTGTCAAAAATTCATTTCTCAAACAAAACCTTTGAACCAAGAAAAGAACACACTGCGTGTCCCTCAGTCTTTCTAAGCTAAAACTGTGTGGGTGTGGAAGGAGTGGGGAGAAGTAACCTTTCTTCACCCTGGGGCCCATGAGTTCCTTTAGAAAAGGGAATTGAGGCTCATTTGCCTCCTCATCCAGTTACTAGCCAAGTGTTCATCCAGTAACAAAGGCTGTGAGCTTATAAAGCAAAGGAATGCTTCCAGACATGCTCCATACACTCGTAGAGACCCAAGGGTGTGCACATTCAGGATCTCGGTTTTAATCCTACGACATCAAGTGTTTCCTGAGTCACAGTGCTCACTGGATGCTGGCCAGACATAGACACAAATCTATTCACTTACTTTGCTGTAATCAAGTCTCAGTCTCTTTATCTGAAAACTAAGGATGAGATGATAATTCAATAGGGCAAGTGTGTGGCATAAAGCCGTTTTCCTTGATGGTAAAAACTGTATAAAGTAATAGATCAAATTCCTGCAGTGGACACCAACATAAAAGAATATATTTTATTAAACTGCTGTCTAACAGTTGGCTAAATAATAATTACATCTTAGAAAATGATATTCTACTTTTTACATCAAATTTATAAAATTAAAATACCAACACATTCAAAAAACTTCACCTCAAAAATCACAAAGTACTTTAACAAACTAAAACTTTTTATTTCTTTTCTGAATAGGACCGTGAGGAAAATTTCCGTATAACCAGTGAAGATACCAACAGAAATGTTTTATGGTGGGCTTTTGCACAAATATTAATCTTTATTTCAGTTGGAATTTTTCAAATGAAGCACCTTAAAGATTTCTTCATAGCTAAGAAGCTTGTTTAAAATACTATAAGTGAAAGCAAATAATTTGTACAATGTTTGAGTTAATAAACAAAATACATGCATAAATGTGTTTTCTGATTTAAAAGATAGTAGATATTGAAGTTAACATTATAGAATGGCATTCCTGGTTTTAAAAAAATGTTTAATAATGTAGGTTCTGGATGTGGTTAAAAAAAATAAGCACATCATTTTAATTTAAACTTGATGTAAATCACCAACAACCAATGAGCTACAGATAGAATTTTAAGTTATCTGGTCACACATTTAAAAAGGATTTTACATTCTCATTCTCTCTCTCTCTCTCTCTCTCTCTCTCTCTCTCTCTCTCTCTCTCTCTCTGTGTGTGTGTGTGTGTGTGTGTGTATCTATCTCTCTACCCCCCCCTTCTCTCTGCAAGTGGGCCCTTTCTTTTTTTCTCTTCCCCTCACCCCCTTATCCCTATGACAACTTCCCTGGCCTCAGTCCTTTGGGCCAGTGAACAGTTTCCCAATAAACCTGCCTTTAATATTTTTTTTAAAAAGGATCTTACAAAAAGATACAATTTTAACCCTGTGGAACCAGGTGGTGGTGGTGGCGCTGCTGCTGCTGCTGCTGCTGGCAGTGCCTTTAATCCCATCACTTGGGAGGCAGAAACTGGTGGATCTCTGAGTTCAAGGCCAGCTGAGTCTACAGAGTAAGTTTTAGAACTGCCAGGACTACACAAATAAGCCCTTTCTCACCTTATGAAATATATTTAACATAATATCAAAATACTACCAGGCAGATGTGGCATGGGCCTCTACTGCTACTCCTAAGGAGGCTGAGGCAGGAAGATCCTTAGAGCCCCCAAGTAGAGACCAGACTGAAAGCAGACTGTCTTAGTCACTGTTCTATGATGTGAAGAGACACCATGACCAAGGCAACTCTTGTAAAAGGACATACTTAATTGGGAGTTTGTGTACAGTTGCACAGGTTTAATCTATTCCATCATGTTGGGGAGCATGGTGGCATGCAGGCGGTTGATGGAGCAGTAGCTGAGAGTTATATCCTGATCCACAGGTGGGGCGGGGTAGGGGACTGGATCTGACATGGGCTTTTCAAACCTCAAAGCTCATCTCTAGTGTCACACTTTCTCCAACAAGGCCACACTTCCTAATCCTTATAATCCTAATAGTGGCACTCCCTACTGACTAATCGTTCAAATCCCTAGTGACTAAGCATTCAAATATAAGCCTATGAAGGCTATTCTTACTCAAACCACTTCAGAGACCCTTTCTCATGGACATGAAAGTACAACACAAAGAAACAAAACTACGTTAAGTTTAATGTACACTCAATACAAAATAGATATCTTATATCTTATTATTCATACTAACTTTGTAAACATGGATTCTATGTCATGTTCACAGCATAATTTGGACCAGTAATTTTTTAAGGGCCTGATGAAACTCACAACTGCAGTACTGCACAGATCAAATACATCCTTTCCCCAAATTATTTCACTAAGAAACAGTCACCTGAATCTTTACTTTTTCCTAGTTCCTTGAAAGACAGTAAACTTTTCTCCATACAAGTAAATAGCCCAGGAATTTTCTCACACAGCCTCTACCAATCCATGCACACTTATGAAGTGGGGAGGAAAGATACCCAGAATTATGTACGAAACACAACTATTAAATGCAATTTTAAATTTCAATTTTGAAATAATTTTAATATCACCAGAAATTAGCTCCTTCCAGTAACTGTTGTTTTAAAGAGGGAATGATCTTCCCTAAATTAAACTCTTTCTTGTGAACATAGTCAAAACCAGGGATCTCTGTCCTTCCCTGATACACTTCTGTCCAATGTCCAAATGCAATCCCTCCCAACCATTCACTGTTTACTGGGTACTCCTAGCTCCCCTAGCCTGGTCCATAATCCCAGCCCACCCTCACCCTCCTGGCAGTCCTTTCCTCCAACCCTGCTAGGAACCTAGGTTTCAATGGTTCCCCAGTTTTCTCTCCTCTCCATTATGGCGTGTACAAATGTCCCTGGGCCTATCTCTACCCTGAGGCCTGATCCACCCAGACTCCCTCAATGTCCCCTACCCCAGCCCAGTTTCACCAGCTTCTTTAGCAACAAACTTCTTCATGGTGGGCAAGAAGCCACTGTCCCTGCCCCACATCTCCAAGCTTTCCTCCACCACCAAGAAGACGGCCTTTCTTTGCCTCAGTACTTTCGGCCCTGGCTTCCCCGAGGGTTGGTTCTGTGTCGGTTTAGGCGGGAAGCCACGCCCTTGTACGCATGCGCTGCAACGAGCGCATGCGCAAAGCTCCCTTTCTCGGCTGCGCCGGCCACTGAGAAGTGCCTTCCTACCTCAGTGTCCT